>NW_007734741.1:43121-53857 GCF_000696425.1 Galeopterus variegatus | reverse complement strand
TTTTTTTTTTTTTTTTTTTTTTTTTCTCTGGATTAATTTTCTTTTCCTGAAAATCATTAAATGGAAAAAAAAAAAAAAAAAAAAAAAAATCTGTTTGTGCTATTAGAGATGTAAGAAACATATTGAACCTCAAGAACACAGCCTAGAACTCATTTTTTTTAAATTGTAGAAGCATTGTGAATACTGTGCAAAAGTGCCAGGCAGAGTCCAAAGCTCATCTCCACCAATGTTAAAGACAATACCTTGAAAAGAGCTTTCAAAGTCATCTGGAATCAGTCTTCTTTGAAGAAAATTATCCTGGAAAATGGAGTGTAGCCAAAGCCATTTTTTCTGGTCTGGTTAGGAATGATGCAGTGTTTTTAAGAGGACAAAAAGAATATTACTCAAATCAATGAAACATATGATTCAAAGTCTACATTTTTGTGTGGTTACAGGTCCAGCTGCATAAAAAGCAAAAATATGATTTCCTTTTTATCAGATCTATAAACACAAAATATTCCCATGAATTCTAAATCAGTGAAAAAATTCTTTTAATGACAGCAATTCACCCAAAAAACTGTATTTTCTTGGGCTAATTAAGATAATTGACTAGTAAATCATCCAGCCCCTGAGGAGATGTTTTGTTTGCATAAATGGATTCCTATTTATATAGAGAGGCTCATTAAATCCTATGACCTAGAATTATAAGCAACTAAGACAAAGCCAGCATGGTAAGGTAAAAATTATAAAATGTGGCTTTTTTTCTGGGCCTTGACTCCTTCACTTTAAAGTGACTGCAAAGACTCCATCAGTGCCCTATTCATGTGAGGTGGCTTAAATCAATGGTCTCCTGTATCACTCTCCTCTTAAGCTAATCCTGAAGAAATCATGAATTTGATTATTTTCCTCTGATGTTTTAATCAAGACTTGTTTACATGGGTTTTTTTGCTCGAAGAAAAACAGTGGGACATATCCTCATTCCAGTGGCTATGGAAAGTTTTATTTCTACATAATAGAAGGAAATTATTAAAGAAATTTCACACTTGGTACTCGTAAAATGGTGCTTTACATGAAATCAGTGCTCTTAATAAATGAATGCATGTACAACTGGGCTTTATGGGCTACAATTCATGGGCATGTCATGGTCTCACATGTAACATGGATTCAAATTTGAATTTTCAAACTCTGCTTATAAATAAATTGGAAGAGTTGTAGGTGAGATGTTTCTATAAGTACCACTTTATCTTTCCAGTCATATTACTTCCTGTTTGTGTGCCCTGAGAAATAGCCGAGGTTACTTACTTGTGTTATTTTCCAGCTAAAATGACTGCAGTTACAGGCAGATAACTAGTTTAACGTGGGCTCTACATGTGGGAGATTTTTCCCTTCAGGCACTTGCCAAACTTTAAGCTAAACAAAAAAAGAGGTGAAGAATGAAACAAAAGTCACTGAAAGGCAGAACAGAAATTCTCAATCAAATTTTAGCAAATCAAATCCAACAACATATGAAAAGAATACACAACCAAGAAGGATTTATTATTCTAGGTATGCAAGGGAAGTTTGATGTTTAAAATCAATCATTATCATCCACCATATTAACAAGCTAAGGAAAAAAGTTATATAATATCAGTTGACACAGAAAAAAGCATTTGACAAAAGTCAACACCCATTCATTATAAAAACTTTTGGTACACTAGAAATAGAGAAGAAATTCCCCAATCTCATAAAGAGTATCTACAAAAAAACCTACAGCTAGCATCATATATAATGGTGAAAAGCTGAACACTTTTTCTCTGTGATCAAAAACAAGGCAAGGAAATTTGCTTTTTCCACTATTATTCAACATATTTCTGGAAGTTCTAGCCACTGCAATAAGGCAAGAACAAGAAATAAAAAGGCATATTGATTGGAAGAGAAGAAATACAACTGCTTCTATTCACAGATGACATGATTGGCTATGTAGAAATTCCAAGGAGTCTCCTGGAATTTAAAAAAAAAAAAATCCTATTGGAACTCATAAGTGAGTTCTGCAAGGTCATAGGATACAAGATTAACACACGACAAAAAAAGTAGAAACCAAAGTAAAAAAAAAAAACCCACAAATCATCTACAATTGCTCCAAAGAAAACAAAATCCTTAGGTATAAACTTAACAAAAGTGTATAGAGACTACATGATGAGAATTACAAAACATCGATGAAAGAAAAAAGGACCTAAATATTGGGAGAGACATACTGTATTCATAGATGAGAAGATTCAATATAGTAAAGATGTTAATTCTCCCTAAATTGTTCTATAGGTTTAACACAATTCCTATTAAAATCTTAGAAGGTGTTCTGTGTGTGTGTGTGTGTGTGTGTGTGTGTGTGTATACAATTTTATTCTAAAATGTATTATAGAAGGGAAAGGTCTTAAATTAGGCCTTTCAATTTTTTAAAAAAGAATGAAGTTGAAGGAATTACTCTTCCTGATGTTAAAGTTTACTATGTCGCTATAGTAATCAAGACGTGGTACTGGTGGAGGGATAGACACATAGCTCAAGGGAACAAAACAGAGAAACTAGAGCTATAGCCATATGAATATGATCAATTAATTTTTGACGAAGGTACAAATAAATCATTAACCTTTTTTAATAAATGGTGCTGGACCAAATCATCCTAAACCTTACACTTTATACAAAAAAAATTAATTCAAAATGGATGGATCATGGACAAAAATGCAAAACATAAAACTATTCAATGTCCAGAAAAAACTGCAGAAGATCTTTATGACTCCTTAGGACTAAATAAATAATATTTACATTTGGCACCAGAAGCTCACATGAACACATATGCGCACAAAAACATAAAAATTTTAATATGTTATTTTTAATATGTTATTCCTGCATGTAGGTTTATTCCTTTTTGCTACAGCCAAGGGAAAGTGTCCCATAGGTTCCACCAGAAGATCATAGATTCTTGTGCCCTGAAGGGAGCCAGACCTTCCTCTAATAATGCTGGCACTGAATATCTTGAATCTTCAGCTTCAAAGGCACCTTAGCCTGGAAATGAATGCCAAAAAGCTCATGAAAGTATTGCAGAAAGAATCAGTGAGAATGAGAATAATTTATGGATCTTATAATTTTGAGCACCTAAACATGTACATATAAATCAAAGGATATCTTTGATGTTATTGAATCTAGTAGACCCCAACTTTTTGGTCACCAAGAAGCCCTCTAGTTTTCAAAAATGCTCTTTGTGCCAAAGCTTCATTCACTGGAACTAATAACTATGAATCATTGAGGGTTTACTTTGTGCCTGGTATTATGATAAGCATTTTACATGCAATATCTCATTTGATATTGTAAGGCAGATAGTGTCAGTCACTATTTTATATATAAAGAAACTGAAGCCAGCGGAGGTTGAGTGGCCTAAGATCACATAGCCAGGGGACTTGGGATTTAAACCCAGGTTTGTCTGATTTCAAAGTCAAAGTTTTTTACCTCCATGGCATACCACCTCCCCATGCTAAAATGCATTAAAATGTGTTAGATTAAGCCATATGAAATTACTGTCTTTCAGGTTATAACTGTCAAATATCATCAATTTTATATAATTCAACCTAACGATTAATTTTTTCCCTTATTCTGTTTAGTATGATAAAACCATAGTTATCAAATTAAGCAGATAATATTCCAGTCAAAAGCAAAGGAATCATCTATTTTGTTTAGCCTAGGTAGTCTTGAAAAAATTAAATGATTTTCCCAAGATCACAATTTTTCGAACAATTTCAATTAGGCTTTTTGAAAGATTGAAATAACCACAAGACTCCAATTCTAACCCAGGTTGGGAACCAACCACTGATCTACTCAATTCCCCCAAATTCTTATTTTTACAGGTAGAAAATGAGGACCAAGATGACAGAGATAGTAAGTGACAACAACGGATTACATTTACTTCCTCTGAATCTGCTTTATCTGGAGAAACACTTATGAAAGCATCTAAGATGTGCTCATTTAAGTAAATATAGTTCACCAATAATAATTTCTGACGCAATTATTTGCATAAATGCCTATTTATGCATCAGTTATACACACAGTTTGGAACTCTATTATTAGTCCCATTTTGTTAAAGGACTGAGACATAGAACAAAATGCATGGCTATTTGTATTTACACGAAGCAAGGACAGTATTTCACAGGGCATACTTCTTCACAATCCTAGATCATTTGCTCACTATTTAAATACAAAATGTTCAAGAAGCTAGAAAACTGAGAAGCCAAGAAAATAGGAAATTTAAAGGAGCTGTGATTGAAAGTTAAATAACATCATGGGGTAGGCCAGAAGAAGAGACAGTGTGGCTGATCTGCAGTGGAGAGGCTTGCTTACTACTTGCATAAAGTTGTCAAAGGTTGCAAAAGGTTGCCATCTCTGGATTTTTTCAGGAATCATCCATTTGGTTTAAAGTCTGCTGTGAAGTGTGATTCAGGAGCAAGAAAATGCCAGTTATAGATTGCCTGGAACACTGAGCTAATCTCGAGATAAATGTGGAAGGTGTTTTAGTTAACAGGGGACTTAGCAGTGACAGCCGAGAAGAAATTGCAGCACCAGATTTCAAGACATAAATTCTCCAGTTTATAGTTGTCCATATTTCTAAAAGTTACTATAACTATTTTATTTGGGTGTTATCGGGTAAAGTATGTGGCTTTCTTCAGGATCTAGTCACCCATTACAAAAGCTTATAACCTTTTCTCTACCATTGGCCGATCAATCACAGATGCTTTGATGGCATTTGAGCAAGCCTGCAGATCTCACGATTCAAAGTCTCTGCCCTCTGCTCTCCAAGATTAGTGTGTTCTGAGGATTATACTATAATATCGTCTGTTTTTACAGCACCTTTCTCCAGGGAATTGTGAGGGGCTTACGGATCTTTAGTCCTCACAAATTGTTCTATGAGATGAAGTAAATAAGGGGCAAGAATTGTTCTCCTTTTTTTTTCCCCTGAGAACATAGGATCCTGAGGAAAAGTTTTGTCCTCCACATGAGGAAAGCAGCTGATCTAGTTGCAATAACTAGATTTCTGGTCTAGTCTCTGGCCCATGCCTGTCTGTAACTGAAGACTAGTCCCCTGATTGTGTCCATTTCTTTGGCTGTAAGAGAGGGTTAAGGAAAATATATGCCCTGGGTCCAGTGTAGTCGTGGGTGAGAGTGTCATCTATGTACCCCCTCTTTGCATTTGACCCTCACTGTATGACGGGACTGCCACAGCACTAGCAAAGTTCCCTCGCTCAGAAAAGGGCAGCCGCTTCTCCTCACCTGCTGCATCTCGTTTCTTAACCTCCATCCTGCTCCGACACCTTGGTGCATTTTTGATTCTGAGTTTCCACATACTCCTGGCAAACTTTGATTTAATTATTTGTGTTGTATTATAGACCACAAAAATACCCATAATTAATTTTTTTCTGGAGAAGGCATATATCCCCTTTGAAACCCCATTTTCATTTTTAGAAAGCCAGCATTCTCACAAAGGTATCACTTCCTCATTTAGAAAAAGTTTGTCTGCTGTTTGTTGGCCAGATTCCCTAATTCACCCAAGATAGAATATCTAACATTTATGGAAACTAACTCTGTGCCAGGTGATTCTCTTCTTCAGGCCATGGATGAAGAAGGGCTGAGGTGATCTCATTTGCCCTGGCTGTGCCCTGGTGAGTGACAGAGCTGGACTTCGCCCTTTTATCCCCTGACTCTAGGGACTATTGCCTCCTGGGAGTGCAGAAATAGAGACCACAGTGTACCAGGCCAAATCTCCTCAGATCGGCCATCAGAGCAGTTTCTACATAATACTCTCTCATAAACTGGTTTGAATTTCTTATCAATAACTTGATCTTAAGTACTATTGCCTCCTGGGAGTGCAGAAATAGAGACCACAGTGTACCAGGCCAAATCTCCTCAGATTGGCCATCAGAGCAGTTTCTACATAATACTCTCTCATAAACTGGTTTGAATTTCTTGTCAATAACTTGATCTTAAGTTTCACTGCTGCCAAATCAATCAAAAATTGGGTTTATTTTAAACTGTGCTATTGATTTATAGCAACTCTAAACCCAGTTCTTGAGTACAGTAGGATTAAGTAGGATATCTCTCCATTGCCTTTGGGTAAGGAAGACATCTAAATTTATCCTACCTCCTTTTCTCTTTCCTTTCACATACTAAAAGGAACCATGTCATCAGCAGGTTATCTATCATCTATGAGGTTTAACAGAAAAAGGCAGAACAACTTAAATGGCAGTCAAGAGAACTTCCCAAACCTCGACCTCATTGATGGTGGCGTTTGTGCTAGATATCCTCCTCCCTGTATCCTTCTAGCTTGTTCCCCACACTCTTCAACCCTGCTGTCTGCCCCAGGAGGCTGAGATGTTTGGAGTACATCAGTAGAACCTCTTGTCATTGGCTCAGGTTGGAATCAGCCAGTGGGAAGCAGTGTCGGGAGATGAGGGGCAGGAAGAGTGTGAGGGTGTTCATTATTCCCAGGGTTCACCACACTGGGTGTGAGCAGCCACTTTCCTCCACTGAAGGCCACAGCACCCATCAGGCAGCCCAGCCCACTCTATGCAGCTCACTCCCTGGGTTCTAACCCGTTCTTCCATTCAAACTTTCAGGCCTAGCAGTGTCAACAGGAACCTATATTGGCACAAGGGTACACACCGTCCCTTGTCACTTTTCTGAAGCCATGTCCCAACTCTTGCAAAAGAATCCTTTCATCGAACTTCTCAAATTACCTAATCTTAATTTGTCATCTGTTTCCTGTTGAAATCTTGACTGATACAATATCGGAAATGTTGGCAAGAACCTACAAGTCTCATCAAAACATTGCTACTCTATAAAATCCCTACATAAGATACAATCTCAAAGATTATGAAAGCCCTTTTCTGAAGACCAGGCTTTCATCTACTGAGGGCTAATTACACATTGACTCAATCAGATGAAAATAGAAGTTCTATTTCTTTCTGCATAAGTAAAAACATCGCCAATGTAATGTAACAGAAGAGTAAGGGATCTATTTATTTGTGTAATTATCAAGGTTTAGTTATCCTGACCTGCAGTGTTGTTGCAGAGTCCAGACAGTCTGGCAGTACCAAGGATTCTCCTTGTTCTTTTTTACCCTCTTGCATTTCTGACTCAGGGTAACATAGAGGTCCATCTGCCTCCAGAAATCTGGGATTAGGTCTTTGCTCTGCCACCTAATAACTCTGACCTTGGCTACATTATATAATCTCCCTAAGCCTTGGTTCCTGTTGTGGACTGAATGTCTGTTGAACGAATTCATATGCTGAATCCCTAAGCCCCAATATGATGGTATTTGGAAATGGGGCCATTGGGAGGTAATTAAGGTTAGATGAGGTCTTGAGGGTGGGGCCCTCATGACGGGATTAGTGCTCTTATGAGAAGAGACACCAGAGAGAATTTTCTCTGTCCTCCATGTGAGGACAAAGTGAGAAAGCAGCCATCACCAAGCCAGAAAGACAGCCTCCATCAGAAACTGAACCCTGCCAGACCTTGATCTTAGACTTTCAAGTCTACAGAACTATGAGAAAAATTTCTGTTGGGTAAGCCACATAGCCTGTGTGTTTTCGCTATGGCAGCCGTGCAAACTGAGACAGTTCCCATCCCTTTAAAGTGGAGATGATGATGTTAGACTGTTCACATTTGAATTCCCCTCTCCCATTTACTAGTTGCACAGCCTTGGTCAGGTTGGTTAACTGAACCTGTTTCCTTATCCATAAAATTAGAACAGTAATAGTACGTGCTTTGGGAGGATTAAATGAAATAATCAAGTAAAGTACTTAGCACGGTGTCCAGCACTTACTAAATCTCAGTTAATAGTAATCATCACTATCACTGCAATGGAATCACAGAGTGCATAACTCTGCCAGGGATAGGGCAGAATCAGCAAAGGCTTCTTAGAAGAGGTGATGAAGAAAGGAAGCAGGCTCACATCCCATAGTCAGCCCTTTTTGAACTCCCCAAATATCTAACCCAATGTTTGTTGTATAATAATAAGTGCTTATTATCTGCTCTTTGACTGATGTATCAGTATTTGAAATAATAATCCAATTAAAGATGGATGAATTTAATAATGTAGAAGTTACATTACAAGCAATCAAAGAGTAAGTGTGAGAAGTGAAGTGATTAGCAAGGAGGGAATTCAGTAGGCACCTCATGAGTTCACTGATTGTCTCTTTGGACAAGGGGTTGGGGATACAGATATTGTGGGGAGCCAGAGAGAGGATGCACTTGACCCTAAACCTCTTTATGACAGGGTGAATAGTCTTACTAAGTCCTGTGGGTGTGAATTCCAAAACTAGATCACACATTCCTTCAAAAATCACACTTCATTTTACATTTGACCTCCGCTCCTCAGCAGCACCTCAGAGCCTTGAGCACATAGCAGACTTTGACACGTTTACTAAATGAACAAGTGTTCACGAGTAGACTTCCCCTCCCACTTTCAGTCCACTGAAAGGAACTTTCTGGAAAAGAAAGGATCTAAGGAGCCACTGGAGTGACAAATACAAGACAGCGAGTGTCTCAGGCAGAGCAATAGCTTGGAAAAGGGTCAGGCTTATACCTAGTGCATAACTCTGCCAGGGATAGGGCAGAATCAGCAAAGGCTTCTTAGAAGAGGTGATGAAGAAAGGAAGCAGGCTCACATCCCATAGTCAGCCCTTTTTGAACTCCCCAAATATCTAACCCAATGTTTGTTGTATAATAATAAGTGCTTATTATCTGCTCTTTGACTGATGTATCAGTATTTGAAATAATAATCCAATTAAAGATGGATGAATTTAATAATGTAGAAGTTACATTACAAGCAATCAAAGAGTAAGTGTGAGAAGTGAAGTGATTAGCAAGGAGGGAATTCAGTAGGCACCTCATGAGTTCACTGATTGTCTCTTTGGACAAGGGGTTGGGGATACAGATATTGTGGGGAGCCAGAGAGAGGATGCACTTGACCCTAAACCTCTTTATGACAGGGTGAATAGTCTTACTAAGTCCTGTGGGTGTGAATTCCAAAACTAGATCACACATTCCTTCAAAAATCACACTTCATTTTACATTTGACCTCCGCTCCTCAGCAGCACCTCAGAGCCTTGAGCACATAGCAGACTTTGACACGTTTACTAAATGAACAAGTGTTCACGAGTAGACTTCCCCTCCCACTTTCAGTCCACTGAAAGGAACTTTCTGGAAAAGAAAGGATCTAAGGAGCCACTGGAGTGACAAATACAAGACAGCGAGTGTCTCAGGCAGAGCAATAGCTTGGAAAAGGGTCAGGCTTATACCTCATATCTCATGGATTTTGAAGCTCTTGTTTTCTAGTGTTGTTAAAAAAGAATTTTTTTTTTAAAGTGAAGAGGAGGGAGCAGGAGGAAGAGAGAGGGGAAAGGGAGGAGAAGGAAAGGAAGAAAAATAACACCGCAAAAGCTTCGGGAGAAGCCCTGAGACAGACTGGGGTGGGTGCTGCAGAAGGAGCAGGCGTCTTCAGTCCTCCTTCATGGGACATGTGGGCTGTGAAGGCAACGGAGGGGACGAGGCAGCAGGGCCACCTCCTGCTGCACAGACCAAGGCTGATTCACGTGAACAGACAGAAGCGGCTCCGTTATGAGCCCCGCCCCGTGTTTCTCCAGATTTGACCAGGCAGGTTCCATCAGTTCCCAAAGAGCTTCAGGGCGGCTCCCGGCTTCGCCAGGCCTGGTTCCGGGCAGCACTGGGCGACAGACCACAAAAGGAACTGGGAGGGGTATCGGCCCCGTGACTTTCCACCTTGAGGGATATAAAACACGCAAAAGGGACTATGTAAAAACAGAGCACTGCATGGAGGAGAGATGGACGCAAACAGCAAAAAATTAAATCTTCTTAATTATAAGACTGATCAGAGAGGAAGCAACCCAGTAAAAGATGACTTCTCACAGAATGTGGGGCTGAGAAACGCCCTGAAAGAAAAGGATGATCTGACTTGGCTGGGGTAGGTAAGGTCATTCCAAATTAGGATTCGGGAATAATCTGAGGGAAAGCTGGGCAAAAATAGGCAACATATATTTATTTATCAATTAGAGATTATGGCCCAAATCCCCCCAAAATGTATATTGAGCATATGCAGGGCTTATTTTTCTCTAGTGTAAAATAAATCCAAAGGAAGCTGATCTACGTTTGGTGCAGTGCTCCTGGGCATCATTAGAGATCCAGGCTCTTTCCACCATCCTTTGGGCATGACTCTCATATTCTTATGTTCTCAAAAGGGCTGCTGAAGCTCCAGCCATCATGTCCAGGTTTTAGACAAAAGGAAAAAGGAAAAGCTAGGGCAAATAGGCACATGCTTTCCTTTTGAGGAGCCTTCCCAGCAACTTCTGTTTATATCTTAGGGGCTAGAATTCTGTCACATGGCTACCCTCTACCTGCAAGGGAGGCTTAAAAATTTAGTTCTACACTTGGTTCTTTGCTATGACCAACATAATCAAATATTTATGAGTAAGGAATAATTCTAGAATTCAGCAAGAAATAATAGCAAAATGTTTCTCCCCAAAAGACAAAGGATGCATGCAGGAAACTAATCCTGTAATTTGTGACCTATGTCAGAGACTTTGAACAGAGGGTTGAAGCCAAAGTGAACATTGTTCTTGCAAAGTAGGCTGCTTTTGGTTTTTTGGGGTTTTTTTTTTGTTTTTTTTTTTTTGTCTTTTGTCTTTTTTTCCGTGTCCGGCAACGGATCGCAACCCTCA
>NW_007734741.1:41964-43109 GCF_000696425.1 Galeopterus variegatus | reverse complement strand
TTGTGACCTATGTCAGAGACTTTGAACAGAGGGTTGAAGCCAAAGTGAACATTGTTCTTGCCAAGTAGGCTGCTTTTGAAGGGATAAGAGGTTGTCAAAGAGCTCCTGAAAATGCTCACGCAGTGGAATTAAGTGCAGAATTTGTTCCACCTGCAACATCAGTCACTGTGGAAACATGTTCAGGACCAGCCAAGCACACAGTAGTGACTGGCTTGCACTAAATAGGAAGCTATGATGCCTCTTTTCGGGCCATCAACATCCAAATGTCTCCTCCAAGACCTTCGGGCTGCCCCATGTTCACATGTAGTGCATTTTCAAACTGTCCTCAGGTGATTTTGGTTTCCCATCAGTTGAGTTTAAAATATAAATCATGAAGTTTCCACATAAATTTTTACCATTTTGTAAAAAGTATTTTCTTGTATTTTAGGAATATAAGTGTAATGCTTTATAAACATTGGTCCAAAATATCAACTTAAAACATAAGTACATTCTCTGAAGTTTTAAAAAACAAGAGGCATTCTACCAAGACCATGTTATCCAGGTCAGTGATCTGTAGAGTATCCCTGCACTTCCCGATGTACATACGGAGAGTCCAGCAAGAAATAAACACATACGTTAACAGGGTCCCAGTGAAGATCAAAGCCATGAGAGCACCATTTGCACTGTGGTCTATGTTAATTGCACCCCTGTAGCACAACTCCATAGACCACCCATGCACCGGCTTGGGAACAGGTGTATATGAAGGAGGATGCCCTTCTAGAATTACCACATGGCAATTACTGAAAACAGTTTTAATAGTTTACTCTTGTAAATGTTTTACAACTTAAAAAACTTACATATGAACAAATTTGGCTCATTCTTTTTCTTTTTAACAGCAGAGGAAACACTATCAGGAAAGTTTAGTGACTTATGCAGGGTCACATACCTTGTAAGTGGCAGACCCCGTGGCCGACTGAATATAATACATAATATAATATAATCTAGTCTTGAAGTTACTTGGGTCACCCCAATCTAAATTTATTCTTACAAATATTTGTGTTAAACACTGAGAGAACAAATTTCTTTTTCTTTCTCTGGTGTGTGTAAATAATACAGGAGACTTTGACACTATAAATTGTTAGTTTAATTTTAAGTTAAAAAAAAAA
>NW_007734741.1:38178-40976 GCF_000696425.1 Galeopterus variegatus | reverse complement strand
CTTTACTGATTAAAATCAGAACTTTGTCTCTGGTCTGTGAGTTTTTTGTGTTTTCTTTCACTTCTGTGTGGGATTATTAGCTACCCCACCACTTAAACCCTGCACTGGACTAATTTGTTGTCCTTTAGTTACTTCTAAAATGGGGGAACTTCCTGTGAGAACCAGCACTTGAGCCCTGTAGTTGAGCTAAATTGCTGCTTTGCTGCTGATTCCCAGGGGAAGGCTTTTTGTGCCGCTCAGGTTTTAATTGTTGACTTTGTATGTACTTCTGGGTCTTGTGAGTTCCAGTGCACCTGGGTTGTGTGGAAACTCTGGTCTGGGCCTGAGTCTTTTCAGCAAACTGCACCCCTTGAAGTTCTATATTCCCAACCAGTCTCCACCGAGTGGTCCTGCGCTGATTGGGGGGCAGATCAGCTGTCCACACTGTGCCCCAGTGTTCTCCTGGTGGCCCATCCCCCCCCTCCACCTGGGCCCGTCTCCCCTACCGCCCACACTCCAAACACTTCCCATGGGGCAGGCCATGCACCAGTCCCTTTCAATGATTCACTGGCCTTTGAGTAGCTCCTTTTTTCAGTTGTTGTGGCCCCTTGCTGCTATGTGGGCCCACAGGAACCCTGTCAGTGGTCTTGCTGGCCTGAGGGCCACCAAGGGCCTGCTCTCTCCTGTTGCCTCCACACAACTTCACAGGAAGGGCACAGCTGCGGCTTTTGCCTGCTCTTGCTCTGCCCACTCACCAGACCAGCCTTGAGATGGTTGGGGCTCGAAATGGTCAGAGCAGTTCTTTCTCTCTCTCATCGTGGCTTCTCCCACCTTCAGGAACTCTGTAGGTCTCTCCTCCTCTTCCCCCGAGCTCTAGCAGCCCCAGCTTGTCAGTCATTGCTTTTTAATAGTTGTAAATTGGTCAATTGTTGGAGAAAGTGATGCTGGGGACCGTCTATTCCGCCATTTTGATTCTCTTTCAAAATCCTAACTTTAAATTTACGTTAAAGGCACTAGACTTAGAAACACACCCTAGGCCTCTTGTCTCCAACTATGTTAATTTAATAAATGTTTTCATCTCTAAAGGCTTCAGTTTCCACCTGCATAAAATGAGGGATTTACGGCCTCAATACCCCCCTCAGCTTTACATTTCAGGATTCAGTGCTGACCTAGTTATAAACTCATCCATGTTTATGGAAAGGAGCTGGATGTTCCAAAAGTAAAGCTCTGTGACACAGTCAAGAACAATGCCAGACAATGTGACTTGCCCAAGTGACAAGATGGCCACTATAAATAGGAATCCCAGAACATCTGTTCACAAGACTAGCAGCTGGTACCTCATCAGCTGCCAGGAGCTGCTACAGATTCAGGAGAAACATCTTGGTGTGGCTCTCTTCCCCTAGTTCTAAAACTCCAGCAGCTAATTTGAGATTTAGTACGAATAGACCCATGTTTTATGCAGCTTAGTACACTGACAAGCTCGTGGAACCAGGTTTATTGCCTGTGCATGCTGGGCTAGTGACTTCCAGGAGAAAATCTGGGCGATAATCCTGCAGTGGTTTCCAGTTAACCCTCCTCATAATAACCTGAGATTGTCTTTTAAATTAGGGCAGCAAATTGTAGCTATGCCAGGTCATAGAGGAGAGCTCTGAAAGAAGACGTAAGCTAAGGGAAGGAAAGATCACTAAATAATGCTAACATACATCTTCAAAATTTATTTTTCCTAAAGTTCAAAGTACCTGTCAGTTTGTTCTAAGGGAAATAATAGATTTAAGGAGAAAGATGCTGACATTCACCAGGACAGAAATACACACACACACACACACACACACACACACACACCCCTCTCCCTCTTTGATGCTTCTCCCCATATCCCTCCAGTCTCCAATTCCTTCTTAAAGCCACTTGTTTATTTCCTCTACTTCAATTACATTTACCTTCTCATCCCTTAAGTTTCTTCAATTATTCCCACTTATCTTTTCTTCTTTAAGAACTTCCTAAAATCTCATCTTCAAGAAATGACCCCAATTTTTTTATCCCATCCCAGAATTATTTTATTGCTGTCCAGAACATTTTTAGATGGCATAAATAAACCTTGAAATGGTTTGGTAAAATGCTTTCTGTTTTTCTTTTTTTAACTTAACATTAGTAATTGTCTTAGCTCATTTTATGTTGCTGTAACAGAATACCACAGACTGAGTAATTTGTGAACAGTGGATGTTTATTTGGCTCACACTTCTGGAGGCTGGTAAGTCCGGTATCAAAGAGCTGTCATCTGGTTAGGGCCTTCTTGCTGCATCATCACATGGCAGAAGGGCAAGAGAGAAAGAGGAGGACAAACTAGCTTTTTTAACAAGGCCACTCATGCAAGAACTAACCCACTCCCATGATAACAGCATTCATCCATTCACAAGGGCAGAGTCTTCATGACCAATCACCTCTTATTAGGCCCTATTTCCCAGTACTGTTGTACTGGGGATTAACTTTCCAACACATAAACTTTAGAGGACACATTTAAATTATAGCATTAATACACATAAAACTTAATTATAAAGACATTTAAGCAAACAGCATATAGTTACAAAATGAATTAATATAATCATCTTTGTGAACTTATTGTATTAGTTCATTTCTGTTGCTTATAACAAAATATCTGGAACTGGGTAATTTATAAGAAAATGAAATTTATGGCTCACAGCTTCAGAGGCTGGGAAGTCTAAAGTCCAGGGAACACATTTGGTGAAGGCCTTGGTGGTGTTGACAGTGACCCAGGGGTCTCACATGGTAGAAAGTGGCAAAGCAGAGAGAGAGACTCTTCA
>NW_007734741.1:30845-37579 GCF_000696425.1 Galeopterus variegatus | reverse complement strand
GTAGAAAGTGGCAAAGCAGAGAGAGAGACTCTTCATGCTCCCCTTTTAAAGCCCTCAGATCCACACCCCTGACAAACATTATTAATCCATTCACTACTGCACGGTCCTACAATCTAATCATCTCTTCAAGGCTCCACCTCTCAATTACCATAATAGGATTTCCCACCCTCTTAATACTGTCACAGTGGAGACCAAGCCTCCAACACATTAAACTTCAGGGGACATAATTCAATCAATCCATAGCATCTATCTTTATCTTTAAAAGAATGAAGTCGTTGAGCAACATAATTCTTTCCATCCGGTGCCAGCCCATACCTTCTCCACGGAGTGGGACTAGTTTATTCCCTACCCCCAGATGAAACGTTAGGAAGACTCAAAGATATTCTGTTTGTTGTTGGACAATTAAAAATTCTCCAGTCACTTCTAGTTGCAAGAACTGTGTTGTTTCACTGATTCAAATGCCCAGGTCCATGTGACAGTAAAAACTCTGAACTTCATTTTCAGTTGAATCTCTTCCTCTCCCCCAACTTGGGGCTGCCCTGGTCTGCAAACCCACAATGGAGAAAATGGGGAAAATAAACATCTCAATTTTTCTGTCAGTTTCTCTCTACCACATACCCAAATCTCCCGGCTGTAAGGGGAGAGGAAGGAAAGATGAGAAGGCAGGAAAAGACCTGCCTGACTTGTTCAGTGTTGATGTTCTTGGTTATCTGAAAGCTAACTCTTTTTCTGGGGCACATTTGTGGGTTTTTCAGAGATCCCTGATATATCTTCTTTAGCTGACCTATTGTCACTCCTCATCAGCTCCTGCATCAACAATAAACCCCACAGCTTTATACTTCTCAAGCCCCCCTGTCTTTGCAGAGTTCATGCCTGAGGCTCCAGCCTGATTCCCTTTCATGTGCCCATATGGCCCGTGGGAAAGTCACCCATTCTGGCCAAATGGTGCGAGTGCAGGCTTTGCTCTTTCCCTGCCTTCATGCATGGCTTCAGCCAGTCTTTCATTTCAAGATGATCTTTCATAGTGCCTTGGGCAGTAGTCCAGTATGTCCCCCCAGATCCAAAAACATATCAAGTCTTCTGATTGGTCTCCTTAAAGCCCCTCTCACTGGACAGAAGTGAGAGTGAAGCACCCAACATCCTTCTGCTGGTGGGAGTGAGGGGTGGACTCCCAGCCCACAGTTTGCCAGATGTTCTCAGACCACTCAGGCCTATCATGTAGAAAGAATTCCTTTTCAATATCCTTTTACTTGCATTTATAAATATTCTTCTACACATCAAAATATTTTTATAAACATGCAATTAATCACATATTGCTTTCCTATAAATATAAAAAACTAAAATTTTTAGTCTCCCCCTCTCATGAGACTTTCTTCTTTTGTGCAGTGTGCTTTACTCTTTTAATCAGTTACTTTGTTTATCTCTTCCATTATTATCTGTTTTGGTATTTCAGTTGTGCCTGAGTCTATATCCAAAGAAATATAGAAGAAAAATTTAAAGAAAACATCAGAGTCTATCAAATCTAACTGCTTAGTCCAAAAACAGTAAAACCAAGGCCAAAAAGGACTTTCCCCAAAATCACAAAACAAATTAGTACCAAAGTCAGGAAGAAAATACAAAGTTTCCTGGCTTCCAATATGTTGCTACCTCCGTTCCAAATAAATGATTCCCTCTTCCTTCTTAATGTTTCTCTTAAAAAAAAAAAAAGCACCTTGAAAATTTACATGACTTCTCCAGACAAGATCCAATCAATACCACGCATGGGTACACACCTGAATGCTACAAAATTGCCTCTCCTCTGCTTTCCTCTCCTGTCTCTTTCTCTCTTTAAATCCTCTCATTTCCTCCATTATACAATGTCCTCACTGCTAAGTATCCACCAAACTGTTTCCGTGTTTCCTGTTTCTGGAAAATAGGTGACATATAGCATTACTAGAAAAGATTTTACCTGATATTTTCTATGCTTCTCCAAAAAGATCTAGAAGAGCTAGGATGATAAACAGAGCCCCTGTTAAAGTGTTAGCCATACGCACCTAGCAGAGGGAAAACAAACCCCTTTTGGGCCACTTCTCTTTATAGCTAACTGCCATCAGTCACAGCACAGTTTCTGGTACCCACTTGCTACTCATCAACCAAAGCTCCTCTCTTACTTGCCACCACAATGACCTGTCCAGATTCCAATCTCTGACACACACTTTTTTTTGGCCTGTAGAGAGTAATGACTAATCAAATCATTTGAACGTATAGACCACCCAGCACCCGCCGGGAAGATTTCCATTTACCCCTTTCTTTCAGGGTCACCCCCACAATGACAGCAATGACAAACGATGTTCCGCTATGGTAAAATGTGCTCTAAGCTCTAAACTAATATGTGCACCAAGTGTAAAATGCAGTATAATATGGTAGTATCACAGAGCTTATAAGAAAAGCATTGGTCTCCTGTCCTATCCCTTTCCATCTTGACTCACAGTCCCAGGAAACAGTCTCTTTTGGCTCTTTTGGCTTCTTTCGTTAGTAATTACTTCCATATTATCAATAACTAGGCTCACACTGCTATTGCTTAATTTGTCGATTTAGATTTTTTTTTTTTTACTTTTTACTTTAGAAGATAAGGATTTGGTAGTTTTGCCTCTCCCCATTCTATCCCAATACACAGACATATATAGTCTCTCTCTACATTTTCTCAATATAATTATACCACAGGTTTGTTGCTGCTGTTGGATCAATACTCAGCTTATGCATTAAATATAAATCTACATATTTATATGTAATAATACCTAAATATTACTAGTATCTGAGCCTAGTATTGTAGAGTGACTATATTTCCTTTCTTGTCCATTTACCTTATTTTTCTGAAGTTATTAATTGCCTCATATTTTTATTGTTGACTTGCTTTTCTGTATACTTATTACTACATTATCCCAAAATTCTCTGCCAAAGTATGGTTCTTTTCAATATATTCAAATGCATTCATTCTATGAGTTTCATCTCTTACTTGTGGAGACATTCTTTCTCAAGCCTTCTGTCCTGCTTTCTAGGTTTGCTGTACAGCTGCCTTTCAAGTCTTCCCTCTACCAATATCCTGGAAACTGCCTTATCCTCTTTTTTGTATTGTGTATTCTTTGCTTGGATAAAATATCTTCTATCTTTGTTTACTCCATTATTTTGGAGGAGGTCATGCTCAAGTAGCTTTCTGAGAAAAGTTACTTTGGAGACAAATTTTTGAGGATTTGTATATCTGAAAATAAATTTATTTTACCCTCATACTTGAGCAATAGATTGGCTAGATATACAAGCATATTTCAAAAAGTTTATGGGAAGAAGTGTAATATCTTTTAATTCTATTTTTCCATGAAATTTTTGAAGTACCCTTATATTATTCCTATCTAGAATAAGGCTGGAAAACATTTATTCTCTAAATTTTGAAGGCATTGCTCCATTGGAATTTTGTTTCTAGTGTTGCTGTTGAGAAGTCAATGTCATTCTTATTCGTTATCCTTTGTGTGTGATATTTTTCCCCTTTCTATTTTATCAAAAAAATATTCTACTTCTCCTTATCACCAATGTTTGGAAACTTTACAATAATAAGCTTTCTTGTAAATCATTTTCCACTCAGGCTGAGCATACCATAAGATCTTTTCAATGTGAAGGCTCATATTTATCTGCTTTTCTAAATTATCTTAATTGTTTCTTTTAAATTTTTCCTTTTTTATCTCTTCACTTTTTGGGGGATTCTAATTTATTAGATGATAGACAATCAAGATTAATCCTCTAATTTTCTTACTATTTCTCTATCTCAACTTTACCTTCTAACACTTCTACTGAATCACTTGAGTCATTTATCTGCTTTTCTAAATTATCTTAATTGTTTCTTTTAAATTTTTCCTTTTTTATCTCTTCACTTTTTGGGGGATTCTAATTTATTAGAATCTTACTATTTCTTACTATTTCTCTATCTCAACTTTACCTTCTAACACTTCTACTGAATCACTTGAGTCATCTGATTTTTAATTTACCAATGTACTTTACTATTCTTAAATATTCCTTTATATACCCTATTGTTCCTGTTCCATGGGTATAATATCCTCTTATCTCTTGAAGGGTATTAATTGAAAGATTAAATGTGTTTTTTTCTGTTCCAGGTTTTCTTCTTTTGTTGTTTCTTGTTTTGTTTGCTTTGTATTTTGCAAAGAGAGATTTTATATTAGAGATTTTCCTCTACTACCTGTTAATTTTTGGCTGCCCATCCATATTTAGCTCTGTCTGATTCTTTAATAAGAATATTGATGATCTGCCCACCTCCCTTGAGATGCCCTTTTATCGATTTGGGGGATGCAGATGGGTTTCAGGGTGAAGCTACCCTGTGTGGGACTTTTAGATCATGCCCTTACTTGGCATCCCTACCTTCCCTGTCCTGCTTTTCCAACTTCCTTATTTGTCTCCTGTGGGAATACTTCCTTCATAAACCACTTGCATATAAGCCATTGTCCCAGGAGTTTCTGGGGGAACCCATCCTATGACAAACTCCAAAACCCATGCTTTTAATTATGTTATACTTAAAGAAGCATCTAATCCAGTCTCTACCCATAGTGTCAATATAATATTACTTAATACATTAGTATTGGTAAATAAATGAATGTTTGGCAGTAAACTTTAAGAAATGGCATACCATTTCAATAATGAGGCTGTTAAAACATTTTCCTTTTTTATCAATGTTTGATGTTGATACACAGAACACATGATAATTATTTGTCAGAGAATTTAAAAATTATATGCTTCTGAAGATATAATATAAAAATTGTCAAAGCTTAATTTTTTACATAAAAATTAGAGTAATAAATGTTAAGTCAAAAATTGGCAGGCGGAGATAAATTCTAAAGTAGCTGAATAGCACATCAGAAAGCTAAAATTGGTCCCCTCTTAACAAATGTCATAACATTTAGTATTCCAATTTAATTTCCTAAATTTCGTAAATTTAAAATTTTTGAGAAATTTTTAAAAACACACCCTCTCGGGTTCTCTGAGTTTTGTACCGACACACACACATATATATACATTCCACCTAGCTCGTACACATTCTCTTTATTATGGAGAAAACACTTAAGAGTTTACAGAAGCTATCTAGAGTTGATTTAAATGGATTCTGAATAGTGATTTAGAACTTGCTGGGGGCAATCCCAGAGACTTTTTTTAAAAAATGGCTGGTCATCTCTAGCGCTGGCTTTAGAGATACCAATTGGAGCACATGGAAAAATGGATAAGAAAGAGGCATAAATAAGCTTAGGTTTACCTTGGAAAAAGTATAGAAACTATATATTGCCTTTTTTTTTTTTTAGTTTATAGAATAGACCCTAACCATCTAGTAAATGGCTCCTGTAGCAGTAGCCTGAAAAGAAAACCCCTGCACTATAAAAAGAATTACTAAGCAATGAAGCCAGGGATAGCAAAAGTTATCATTTCTGCTGTTTCTGGTGGGCCTGAGAGGGCCCAGGCCTTGCCTGTGACCTCCAGTGCCTATAGGATCCCTTATACCTCGACTCGCACTAGAACAGCTCCCACAATCAGGGCAGAACTGTGTCCCTGTTGTTGTTGAGGAGGTGAACCTTGTACTATGCCAGATCCTAAAGTACTGTTTCTAAATCAACCCCAGTAGTACTGTTTCAAACCTACCTTTGCCTGTTGTCTTCGCCAAGCTTGAACCCTGAGTCCAGACACCTTGCTGGATCCTCCTGCCCAGCTTCAGCCCTCGGTCTCTGATGACTGCCCAGGACTCCAACCAGGCATCCTTGGCCTGCTATCTGGCCATCTAATGCCACATTCCTTCTGCTGTTGGTCTGGCCCAAGTGATTATGGTAAGTTCCTCCTCTACGTTCTGTCCCCTGTACCCCATTTTGTCCTGTGTTGCTGGTAAAATGTTAGAAATAATCATGGATTTTAGTAGAGAAAAGTCTTTTATCTTTAATGAGGAACAACTGTGTTTAAGAAATAGACACTATTCAAATTAGTTTAAACAAAAATAGTGGGATTTTTTGGAAGGACACAGGGTAGTTCATGGTATACAAAGCAGGTACTACAATAGGGCCTCAGGAAGGATTAGAATAAATGAGAGGAACCAAAAGAAGTTTCACTGCTCAGGCCCATAGGCCTGAGGGTCTTTTATCTCACCTTCTCTCTGCAGCCAGCATCCCTGGCTTTGGTAAACCTCAGTGCACCCGGACCCATTTTTGTACTGGCTTCTCAACTCGACTGACTAAAGGCTGCATGTCCACTTTTGGGTTCTTGGGAGAGTGAATTTATGGGCTCAGCCTGCTAAAGTCAACCACTGTGATAAGGACAGGATCAAGGAGCATCTCTGGACGCTTGCTCTGGTGCTGTGGGAGAGACAGGCTCCTTCGGCGTGGAGGGAGTGACAAGCATCTCCAATACACCTTGCACTCTAGAGGCCTGAGGATGAGTCATTCTGGAAAACTGTTTTTCCTAGTGCTGAGATTTTTTTTTTTTTTTCCTTTTTTTGTCTTTTTTCGTGACCGGCAACGGATCGCAACCCTCAGTGTCGCGCCTGTACCGGACCGGGACCGGCAACGGGATCGCAACCCTCAGTGTTGCGCCCGCACCTCGCTCAGCCAGTGAGTGGCCGGTCTGTATGTGGGATCCGAACCCTCGGCGGGAGCGCCGCCGCACTCCCAAGCGGCTCACTGTAGCAGTGCGCCACCGGGCCGGGCCCAGCGCTGGGC
>NW_007734741.1:17815-30017 GCF_000696425.1 Galeopterus variegatus | reverse complement strand
GGGACCGGCAACGGGATCGCAACCCTCAGTGTCGCACCTGTACCGGACCGGGACCGGCAACGGGATCGCAACCCTCAGTGTTGCGCCCGCACCTCGCTCAGCCAGTGGGCGGCCAGTCTGTATGTGGGATCCGAACCCTCGGCGGGAGCGCCGCCGCACTCCCAAGCGGCTCACTGTAGCAGTGCGCCACCAGGCTGGCCCTAGTGCTGAGATTTTACATAAACCCTGAATTATGTATTATTGACATCATATGTCTTGAAAATCTTTTAAATATGTATTTTAAGCTTTCTTGCCTTCCTCATCAGTATGCTGTAGGCAACTGAATCTTTCTCTTGTGACTCAGCCATTCTTATCACCACCACGTATTGTACATTCTGCAATACAGAGAGAACCTTGGATCCGTTTGAGGCCTGTGGGGCTATTTTCACCCACAGAAAATGCACAGATTGTTATATTTTGGGATTGTTTGTCTGTTATCAACAGCTTTCTGTTGCTTTCAATGTACCTATTTCTAAAAGTCCTTCTTATGTTTAATTTACTGCTGTTATAATCCCTGTGGCTTTGTAAATTAAATCATCCAGACTGTTATAATCCATTAGTTTGCAACAAACAGTCATGCACTTAGGATCCTCAGTTAATGGAGGATGATATAAAAATACACAAAATATTTAAGAAGGCTCAGCATTCACAAAGCCAGCTCCTTTGGGGAACTAGAACATTGTCCAAGGTACCCAACCCAGCTCTCCTGACATAGTTATCATGTTCCCTGAGGGGGAGACAGAATGGGACTTCATAAAGTGCGTGAGATAAAACTGGACCCCTCGGTGCAGTCATCACCAGGTGAAACAGTCTGGAATGTGTTCGCATGTAGCCTGCCGTAACTGAATAATATATTCTGTTGCATTTTAATGTGCACATGAACTAGCCAGGGCTCTTATTAAATTACAGATTCTGATTCAGTAGGTGTGGGTGGGGCCTGTGTCTGCATGGTCCACAAACTCCCAGGTAATGCCTATGACAGACCGTCCTGGTAGCAAGGCGGTTGCACATGTTCAGTTGCGGCCTGTTGGAGTGATAAGCACCACCTGTGCCCCAAATCCCTGGCACTTAAGAGGTAGCTTTATGGACTAGAGGAGGCCTCCATGGACCACACAGATGCTACAGGACTGTCAAGAGGATATGAGTGGCTTCTCTGGCCACTGAGTATCCCTTTCTACCCTCTCCCTAAAACTCAGAAGCCATGCTTTTTGCCATGCCAGTACTGGGTGAACTTGGGGAAGCACACACACTTATATGTGCAATCCAAGGACAGAGCCAGTGCACTCCTGTTCACCCCCTCAGTGGTCAGCCCTCACCACCGTAGCTCACAAGCTCCCCCCAGTTAGGAGGTCCCGGTTACTCTCTTTCTCCCCTTTTACTTTGTTATTTCTACCAAACTGCTCCCTCTTTCTTCTTTCTCTAGTTCTGCTTGTGCGTGGCTTCTGTTGCTCCACATTTTCTGCTAACACTTTTCTCTTTGTGTGAATTTGGGCTTCTACAACTATCACGTCTGTGTCTCTCTCTGTGAATCTCCTTTTCACAATCCCAACACAGAGAATCTGACTGTGTGTTAATCACTACCCAGTTTGGAGCGTTCCATCTGAACAGAGACACTAAACCACACCACCTCATAAATCACTGGTCCTTTATGGATGGATGGTTGCCTTTGCCTGTAGTTCTGGTCTCTGGAAAAGGTCTAGCCCAATGTGGCTGGCACCAAATAGCATTGTAGGAAGAGCTCAGGTTTGGAAGACAGAAGCCGGGTTTGGTAATCTGGTTATGCCATTTACTATGAGCCCTTGGGCAAGTTACTGAACAATCCTGGGCCCCTATTTATTCATTTCCAAAAGGGCAATAATAGTTATTATTACTAAAAAGAGTAAAAGAATTTTCATGTAAAGCACTGTTATTGTTTTTTGATGTGTCAACTTGGTTAGGTTGAACTACAGTCCCATCCGCAGTCACTCAAGCACTAATCCAGGTGCTGCTGTGAAGGCATTTGCAGATATAATTAAAGTTCCTTATCAGTTGACTTTAAATTAGGGACATCATCCTGTGTGGGCCTGAATTAATCGGTTGGGAGAGAAATTATCCTGCGTGGGTGGACTTAATCAGTTGGAAGGCCTTGGAAAAGAACTTGGCTTTCACTAGGGGGCGGAGAGAAAGACAGAGAAAGACTCCTGCCTGTGGACAACAGTTTGGGCCTATGCCGGTGGGTTCCACCAGCCTGCTCACGATCTTCCCATCCTGACTCCCTGCCCTTTGGGCTCGAGGCTTGCTTAGCCATCCCCCGCAATCCATAAACCAATTCCTTGAAATAAATTATTGTTTTTTATATTTAACATTTATATACTCTCCTGCTGGTTCTGCTTGTCTGGTTGAACTCTGAGTGATACAGGCACGTAGAACAGGGCCTGGGGCATTCAGCAAACTGCTCCACAGATCTTACCCATTATTATTATTAACCTTGCATAAGGAGACACTGGCAGCCCTTCTGAAGCAGTGGGATACAGGTCTGGTGAGCTCTCAGGATGTCCTATCCTGAGCTATACATTCAGCTTCTAAGAAAAAAAAAAAAAGGAAAAGCTTCAGAAAGAGGACCAGAAGTCATGTTTATTGATACAATGCTTTCTATTTTGTGCCTACTTCTTGGTTCTTAAGCTTGTCTGGGATAAACAAGATTGCTAGATACTAGTAATGACATTACTGTATATTAAAAGTTGATATTAAAAATTTTTTTAACGTATGTTTCAGTTATTTAAAGTTACTGAGATTACTCTGAATGGGTAGTTGTAGATGAACAAAATCAGAAACTTCTTTGTAGATCCCACCTGATTCCACTTGTGCCAGGCATCTTTTTTGTCCCTTACCTGCATTCCCAGCCCCTTTCATCTGGCAATAACGCCCTGCTATGAAGGAATTACCTCTCCCACATTCCATGTGGTTGAGAAAAGACTGTGAACATGAGGCTTCATGGGTGGGCCCAAAGGAAGGCACAAGAGCAGACTGTGACATCTCCTGGGACAGAGTGGACACATGGTGGACACATAACTCAGTAGGGTCAGATAAGAATTCCCTCCTAAGTCATATATGGATACTGGGAAAAACAAAATCTCCTGAATCATGAGCCATAAGGATATGAGATTGTTATTACCTGCAGCAATCTCCTCTGCCACATACAGAGCTGGCTTTAGGACAGTGAGACAAATTGGGAAAGGCAGAGCTGAAAAACAGAGGGTGACATGGTCCATTGACTACAGCATTTGAGTCCCAGGATCAGGTCATGCCTGAAACTGTGCCCTCCTTTACTAGCTATCTATTGCTGCATAACAAGTTATCCCAAAACTTAGTGACATAAAACAACAATATGCTATTTCCCACAGTTTCTGAGAGTCAGGAATCTGGGCATGGCTCAGCTGGGTGGGAGTTCAAGGTCTCTCATGCAGTCGTGGTCAAGCTATGGGTCAAGGCTGCAATCATCTGAGGTTTTGTTGCGGGCTAGAGGATCCACTTCCAAGGCAGCTATTGGCAGAAGGCCTCAGTCTTTGCAAATGGGTCTTCCTACAGGGCTGTCTGAATGTCTTCACAACATGGCTCCCCCAGAGTGAGTGATCTGAGACGGACAGCATGCAAGAAGTCACAGTGCCATTTACTACCTAGTCTCCGAAGTCACACACTGTACTTTCACTGCATTTTATTCATTAGGAGTGAGTCACTAAGTCCAGCTCAGACTCAAGGAGAGGAGGATTAGGTTCAATATCCACAAAGAATTTGTGGACATTTAAAACCACTACACCACCCCTGAGCTTCCAAATTGTATGGCCCTACAATTTGTTTCTTAAACTAAATTAGACTGGATTTCTGCCACTTGCTGTTAACACTCAGGGACTTGGCAGCATGACACCACTTCTTTAGCTTTGACCTTGATTCTACATTCTAAGAAGTGGAGCTTTCTCCAGAGGCTAAGATGCCCTGGTATACTTGTTCCTTAGCTTGTTTTTCTGTGCCTACACCCCAATGCTGGTAACTTCCCAGAGGTCAGTTTCTCCTCAACTGGGGCCCTAGTAACTACACCCCTGATTCCCTGAATGCCTACTACTAACCTGGAACTTCAATGGTCTGCTTGTTCAATGTTCCTGACACTTGGATTTTGAGTTTCTTTGTGCCACCTGCTTGCACAGTATTTCTGTATTCTCATGCTCTACCTTTCTACCCATCTGGATTTCTTCTCCTCAGTAACATCAAGGTCTATCTTGCCAGCACCTGCCTCTTCCCCAAGCAGGGATTATTTCAGATTGTAGTCCTAACACTCTGGCTCTTCTCTCTGCAGTTAATGCTTCCATACTTGATTGATATATAAAATATAGTATTATACAACTCTTTTCATAAGAAAATTATGTAACTGTATTCATAAAACCTTGACTTAAGAAGAAAGTGACAAACCACCTTGAAATTATTGACGAAGTCCTACTGCTAAAGTGCTGCAATGCTAAAAGTTGATATCTAGTAGCTAAAGCAAGTATATGGCTACATGATTTTTAAGTTTACGTCTCATTAGCAGGAACCAGTATATAATATAAAAAGTGACATGAATCAAAGGGTGTTCAGGCTGAAGCACTAAACATTATTAAGTCCAGGGGTTTCCAATCTGAGGTCAATGAATGTAGCAACAGTGAGAGTTATTTTTAATGTTTTTTAAAAAGTAGAATGGAAATATTTGTTCACAATGAGAATAACAAGCTGACTAAAATATCAGGGTCTTCACTTTTACATGAAATTTTATTAAATCTGTATAGTACTGTGAAGTACAGTAATACAGTACTGATTATTTATTAGTGGTCAGAAGCTTTGATTAGTTACATGGCTTGGTTCATACTTGTTAATATAGTCATATGCCAGGAGATCTCAGAACCCAAACTGAACACATCTGGTATACAATTGACCCTAGATTGCAAAAAAGAGCAAGAGCAGAAATAAATGATCACTAGAAGTCAACAGTACTAAGGTACTAACAGTACTAAACTTCATTCCTGGGACCCCATACCATTATAGCCAATAAGCCAGAATTATCAAAGCTTGAAAATCAGAACCAATGTCAAAATGGAAAAAGATCGATAACACAGATTAAATTAATGTATAATTTCTTTCTTTTTTTTTTTTTTTGTCCTTTTTGAGACCAGCCACACCGCACTCAGCCAGTGAGTGCTGTGAACGCACCGGTCATCCCTATATAGGATCCGAACCTGCGGCAGGAGTGCTGCTGCACTCCCAGCACCGCACTCTCCCGAGTGCGCCACGGGCTCGGCCCTAATGTATAATTTCTTAATGAATACAATATGGTAGGATGAAAATCATTTCAAAACGGGATTGGTGACAGAAAATTAATAAAAGAAGTTGTTGATTATAAATTGTTTTAAAAACCTTATCTAGTAAACTTCCCAGGTTTACACAAGTAAGTGGCAGAGCTAGAAACCATCTCTTACTCAAGGTCTTTGTCCCTCAAACATATTATACCTTCTTTCACAACAAAGAAATACTGGTTTGTGCAACCACACTCTAAGCAATCTGACTTTCCAACTCGTATATATTCAACTGCCTAACCTTATTTGAAATTCATACAAGATCTCAAATCTAGTAGACCAAAAACTGAACTCTTAGCCCCCAAACTAATTTCTTGCCCATTTTCCTCATCTCCGTAAACAAGTATTCTCCTAGACACTTTTTTTTTCGGTTTTTGATTGTTTTAATTGAAATATCGTTGATTGTATGTATCTGTAGGGTACAGAGTTGCATATCAATATCTGTGTGCAATATGTGATGCTGAGATCAGGATAATTCACATATTCAACATTATACGATGTAATCATTTTTCATGGCCCTTAACCAATTTCTCCCTTACCTTCCTCCCTCTCCCCCTTTTCTACCTCTGGCAACCTCAGTTCTGTTCTCTCCTTTTGAAAGATCAACATATCATTGTGATTATTGTATTTTTTTCTTTCTTTCTTTCTTTCTTTCTTTTCTTTTCTTTTTTTCGTTTATTTTTTTAGCTCCCAGTTATGAGTGAGGACATGCTGTATTTCTGTTTCTGTGCCTGGCTTATTTCACTTAATGTAATTTTCTCTAAGTTCATTCATGTTGCTGCAAATGACAGTATTTCATTCCTTTCTACCATGTTTTCCTTATTCAGTCATCCGATGGTGGACATTTTACTTGGTTCCAACTCTTGGCTATTGTAGATAGAGCTGCGACAGACACGGGAGTGCAGGTATCACTTCAACATGATGCTTTCCATTCCTTTGGGTATATACCCAGCAGCAGAATTGCTGGATCATGTGGCAGTTCTATCTGTAGTTGTTTGAGGAACCTCCATACCATTTTTCATAATGGCTCAGCATCACTCAGCATCAGGGAAATTCAAATCAAAACAACATTGAGATATCATCTCACTCCACTCAGACTGGCTATTATCAAAAAGACAGAGAAGAGCAAATGCTGATGAAGATGAAGAGAAAGGGGAAACCTCTCCTAGATTCTCAAGACAGAAATTTGAGAGTCCAGCATGATTCATTCCTCTCCCTTCACACTCGTATTCAATCACTGACAAGTTCTGACATTTCTAACCCCAAAATATATTTTGATTCCATATGATTCTCTCTGTCCTCACTCTCACCACAATGACTCAAGAACTAATATCTCCTGTCTAGGACACTGCAACAGCATCCTACCCAGTTTCCATTCTTCTCCCTTCCCAGTGTTGCCAATAATATTTTCCTTACAATAGTCACTTGATTTTTTAAATACAAATCTGGGGATACAACTTCCTGGCTTAAAATCTTTTAGTAGCATCTCTTCACACCAGGGTTTGTCAGCCTTTGCACTATTGACATTTTGGACCAGATAATTCTTTACTGTTGAGAGCTGTCCCGTATATTGTATGGTACTCAGCAGCATCCCTGGTTTCTACTCACTAGATGCCGGTAGCATCCACACATGCTCAGTGGTGAAAGTAGAAAGTGTCTCAGACCTGGACATATGTTCTGTAGAGAACAAAGTCACCCCTAGTTGAGAGCCACAGTTTACTCATACAATAAATCTAAACTTCCATATTTGAAATGTGAATTAGGTCTTTAACTGCTACTCACTGCAAATCTCCTAAGAAAGATCTCAAAAAGGACTAGTTGGAATCCAGTCAAATGACTGAATTGACCAGTAAGGAGGGAATTTTCTATCTCTGGACTGAGAAAAGGAGGTTAATAAGGGAGATAGTGACAAATTCAATACAACTCAATCCAAAGCTATGAAAGGAGGTGAAAGTAGTGCCCACATGCACTAGGCAAGAAGAAAAATAGCTCTCAGACAGGAGTACCCCTCATTAGCACAAAACAGACAGACCCTTCTCGAGATGACTTTCAGTCTTCTTGTGCTCAGACCATCCTTTAAATGTTTCTTAAAGTCTTCTCAGATGCCCTTCTCATTCTACGCATGAATGGTCTAGGTTATCTCATCTACTACAGTGATCTTAGTAACTTGCTAATCAATCTCAATTTCATGTTTTCAGCTCAGATCTCCTCTCTGAGTTGTGAGTAAATGCCTTCAGTTTACAACTGGGAACTCCACTTGTAGATCTCACAGATGCCTCCAGTCCGTGTATCTAAAACAACACTCAAGCCAGAGGTGTCCTCGAATTCAAGTCACATAGACACAAATTTGGAATGCGACTGTGCTAGGATCATAGCAATAACCATGCAGGAAGAGATAAGTGGGATGACAAACACACTGCCCTTGAACACAAGAGTGTGTCCGTGACCTGCCTCCATGAGGTCAGGGGCTCGCAGTATGTGGGTGATTGGCCTGCTAATAAAGACCTGATATGGAATGGGCAGACATCATGCTCAGAAAGGTTGAAGTTGGCCCTGAGTGAAAAGATTTCCATTTTATTTATTTAAAGAAGGGGAAAAAACAGTAAATGGACCTAAAAAATTGTACATAAAAACAAATGGTACCTTTTGACATATTTGGTGTCAAAACATAATATGATCTTCCTAGTAATGGCTCCAGGAAGCTAATAACTTTCCATGCTGCGATGCCAAGTCCCATGCAAGTCAGACCACCCATCCTGACCTAAAGACTGTGTAGCCTTAGGACCCTGATCTGATAATGTGTATTTCTTGCCAAATGGGCCCCGTGTTTACTTTCTAGTATCTCTTGGCAATGGCACCTGGGCCTGGGAGCTGTAGTGAGGAGCAGTATGTTCTGACATTAATATAGTTTAAAGCAGTCTGTTCCAGATGAGGCAGCTCAGCAAGGCACAGGGACCATCACAGAAAGTGTTGACAAAGGGTTTTCTTAAAAACTGTTCCAAGTGGTAACATAAGTCGTTTCCAAAAGAGTTGGCTGCATGGTTCGCATTGGCTTTCATAATACTCCCTTAATACTGAGGAACTGTTTCTTCACCAAAGCAGCTGTTATGGCCAAATTCAAACAGATCTCCTTCTAAATAAAGTGTCCACTTCACTGTGTGAGAGAACTGTTTAGAAGAATTACAATGCATTTTTCACCAGTCTCCTCTAAGTTCTGTATTTTCACAACAGAGTATAAGTAATGCACAGCCAATGTTGAATGCTTATGATGCCTCCTGCTGTGTTTCAGAACTCTACAGGGCACTGTGCACAGTTTGAAAACATTACTGTGCTACAGCCTCCTGTAAGTTGAGATAATTGGCTCCCAAGGAAGGTGGATGACTTGACAAGCTCACCTGGCCGGTTAGTGGAAGAGCTAGAATTAGCAGTTAATCTTCTGCCTCACAGTTCACCTGAATTTTTAGTATATCTTTCATATGGAGTATGCAGTATTGGTACAACATCTAGGTGAGATATCCAGCATGGGAATTAGAAAGAAAGTAGAGTTTAGAGTTACCCAATTGGGAATTATTCACACTGAGACAGAAGTGAATCTGTATTGGTAGATCAGATGGCCAAAAATGGAGAGAGCACAAAAGAGTCGTGAGGAATAAATCTCAGATTATAGTTCCAGATAAACATCTCGCAACAAATGATGATCGAGTCTCTGAAAAACTATTTCAGAAAACAAGAGATGAGATGAGGCAGCACAGAATTTTAGGGCTTAAAAATCTTTCTATCAGTTTCATATTTACTCAGTTCATTCAATCACCATTTATCTGGTGCGTGCTAGCACAGAGTTAGGTGCCGGGTATGGAGACAAATAACAACTTTGGACGTCAAGATAATCACCACCCACTGGGAAAACAAATGAAAAATTTTTAGGCCACAGTAGAACTGTGAAAAGTGTTACAGAAGTGCAGATGATAGTACTCAACTCTGCCTAGGGTAAAATTCTCATTAACACAGATTTTGAAAATGGGACTAAGTAGACACAATTTTCGAATGCAGTATGAAGCAGTAATTTGGTGAGCACCTAGTCAAATGTTTTATGGCAGATGCTAGGTGGAATGGAGTAATTCTCTTAAGGTGACATAATAACAGCATGAGTCGCCTTTCTCTTTTCTATTCTGCACATTGTTTCACTCTGCCTCTATACATATATTAATTATCATGGTCTTCACTCCTTTGAAATGCAGCCTCTGCTCTCACTAATGCTAGAGCTGTCAGAATGAAAAATAGATTTGATCACTCCCATGCATGATTCCTGAAAAGTGATATTTCTTAGAGGATAAAACAGTTACATTTATTCCTAATCCACAGAATAAAATACTATCTAGCACAAAGCTATATGAAAGAAATAAATATACCTATTTGAAATGGCATTTAACATCTGTTTAGTCCCCTGGGTTTTGTGAATACCTGGCTAGCTCCATTCCTTCTAGCTACACCAAACCTTATGCTATTATCTCCTCTTTGCTCTGCACCCAGGAAGAATGTAGAGACTAGTAACAACAGGGTTCAATAGCAGCAGGAGTGTAAACTAAGGAAACATAGTGTAATGTGTGAAAATACACCCTTGCCTCCTGGAATCTTAATAGAAACCCTATCTCCATTCCATTTACGCACCTCTCTAAGTGCTGTCTCACCCTTAATAAGCCAGCTACCCCCAAACAACCCTAGGAAGTAGGTGAGTATCATTAGATGCACTTGTATATATGAAAACTAATATCTAATCTGGCGTTATGTATCAAATTAATTACAAAACCAGGTCTAAAACTCAAGGTTTTCTTTCTTAACTGGTTCAGAAATCTTTCCTCCACATCAGCAGTTGGCATACTTTTGCTGTAGAAGGCCAGTTGTTAAATGCGTTAGGCTTTGTGACAAGGGCCATATACTCTGTCTAGGATCACTAGATTTAACAAAGAAAAATATAGAACACTTAATTAAATTTGAACGTCATATAAGCAACAAATAATTTTTTAGTAAAAATATGTCCCATGCAAAATTCGTTGTTTATCTAAAAAATTCAAATTTAACTGGACTTCCTATCTAAGTCATGAGCACTCAACTCTGCCATTGTGTGCAGAAGCAGCCACAGAAAAATACATGAATGAACAAGTGTTCGGTATTCCAATAAAACTTTATTTACAAAAACAGACAGATTCGACTTAGGGGTTGGGAGGTGGCGCAGTGGTCATTGTTTTCCAACATCCACTCCATATCATTGGCTTTGTCTTTACTAAGAGGTGGCCTGGATAAAAGGAAAAACCGAGTTTATATTATTGTTGTTTTTGATTCATAAATTACTGAACAAGATAAACTTTAAAAGCTATAACTTTCACTGAGGGTACAACTAGCTCAATTTAGCATATTATAATAATAAAGCAGAGTTCCTTGAGCATGCTCATTTTGCACTTTCTAGAACTGACACTCAGAGAAGTCTGATAACTTACTCAAAGCCACACACTACGTAGTGGCAAAAGTAGATCTACTGTTTGGAGATAGCCAGTCATTTAAGTATTAAGGATTCTTATTGTCATTGCACTAATAAAACACTAAAACCTGTGTGTCTATATGTTGTTTAGGCTTTATAGAACAGTATTCCCCATCCCAATAAATTTGGGGCATAAAAAATAATAGGCATGTAAGGAAAATTAGAAAGTAGATTGTTCAGATTCTTGCTTTCTGCAGTCTCCTTCAGGTCCACACCGCATTCTATTCAGTGCCTTCCAGACTCTAGCCTCACTGCTTGGCCCTATGAACACTTATTCCTAGGGAGGAAGCTTCACAGTGGTGTACAGGAGGTGTTAGAGCCCAACAATGGATACATTTCTGCCCAATCACAAAATATTTTTTCAGCTAAGATTACAGTTGAGGAGTCATTCTTTCTAACAAATAATCAGGATTTAATCGAACTAATTAACTAATCTAACTAATCTTTTCCATCACTGCATAGCACACCAAGCACAAAAAGCTGACTAGATAAAGGATTGGAGCACGAACAGCACCAGAGAACAGAGGTGTAACAAACAGCCACTTTCCCACTATTTTGTGGAGCAAAAATAAATACTGTATATAGACATACTTTTTGAGGAAGTACATAAGAATAAACTCAGAGATCTCTGGAAATGGTAATATTGCCCTGAAAAAAAAAAGTATCTTCCCAGGACAAGTGTGTGTCAAGAGCAGCATGGGACACACAAGAAGACCAGAAGAATCTGGAAAAAGACAAATAGGAACCAGAATGAGTTCAACTCTCTCAACTAAGAGCAAGCTGTGAGCTTGTTAACAAGGAGAAATTTGAGATTTATACAGGGACTCTATTATAAATCACTTATACCTTGTGGTATATATCTGTACCTTAGTTCTCTCTAGAGCAATTTGTGTGTTTATATTCTCTCACATAAAACATAAGATAACTCATTCTCAACTAACCCTTTATGTCCTGAGTTAAAAGACTTCATCCAGGTACTGCTTTATAGAAGGATGAACTGTGTGGCTCCTACATGACTATTATAGCCAAAATTGCTGCTGCCCAGGGGTGACAAAATCATCAGTACCTTTACAAAATTACAAACCTGATTTCTTATTGGATGAACACACAAGATGATATGTTTTCTTCATTGTATTTGATATTTCAAATAGCATGGCACTATAAACATGCTCAATATATAATATGAATCAAAAGTGTCATTTTGCATTTGATTTCATCTTTAATTTCCCCTTCTTCTTCCTGTGCAGTAGACTCGTCATTCTGTCCA
>NW_007734741.1:14523-17278 GCF_000696425.1 Galeopterus variegatus | reverse complement strand
TGTCCTGAGTTAAAAGACTTCATCCAGGTACTGCTTTATAGAAGGATGAACTGTGTGGCTCCTACATGACTATTATAGCCAAAATTGCTGCTGCCCAGGGGTGACAAAATCATCAGTACCTTTACAAAATTACAAACCTGATTTCTTATTGGATGAACACACAAGATGATATGTTTTCTTCATTGTATTTGATATTTCAAATAGCGTGGCACTATAAACATGCTCAATATATAATATGAATCAAAAGTGTCATTTTGCGTTTGATTTCATCTTTAATTTCCCCTTCTTCTTCCTGTGCAGTAGACTCGTCATTCTGTCCACCCAGCATCTAAGCACTCTTCATATTTGTAGAGTATTCCAAGATTGATGAGAGGCACCTCCCATTGAAGAAGCAAGGAAAAGTAATATTAGCTCCCCAGCTCTCTGAAGAGCTGATCTCAGCCCACCCAGTTAGATACTCCTAGGACCTTGAATGTTAAGGGTGAGACGCAACGGTGCAGTGGGTCAGTGACTTAAGCAGAGTACAGGGATGTGGTGATGAGAGTCCAACAATAGTGGTGTCAACAGCAGCAAAAAAGACCCTAACAGACAGGAGCCGATTACAAGATATTGGTTTGTTTTGTCTTCTTCACTCCAGGTTCAACTCGGATCTTCCAACCTCCTTGTCAATTCTTTGAGCCACCCTAAATCCTTCCATTAATGTCCGATTTTGCTTAATCAATCTGGATTCCCAATTTTTGTAACCCAAAACGCCAACTGATAATGCCTGAGACTAAATAATAGTGAGCAGTATAATAGCTTCAAGAAATTAAGGTACACACACACACACACCCAGATGATGATTATTGGACCATTATATTACTAAAGGAATTAAGGTTAAAAGGAGAAGTTAATACTTGATTCAGGTATGAAATCACAAGAGAAATTACAACATTTTCTATGGATAAATCCTTCTCTCAGGTGTGCCATTTGTTATTTTTTTTCCCCAAATATTCTAACATTTACTTGTACACATTTGTGGGATACAGTGTGTTGTTTCAATAAATATGTACACTGCACAATAATTCACTTAGGGTAGTTAGCATAGTTTTGTACCCCTTAGTCCACCACTTTTCCTCCTCCCCTCCCCCCCATCCCCAGCCTCTGGTAACCATTATTCTACTCTCTAATCCTATGAGAACCACTTTTTTTTTCTTTTTTAGATTCCACATATGAGTGATATCATGTGGTATTTGCCTTTTTGTGCCTGACTTACTTCACTTAACATAATGTTTTCCAGGTCCATCCATGTTACTGCAAATGGCAGGATATCATTTCTTTTTACAGCTGAATAGTATTTCATTGTGTATATACACCACAGGTTTTCTTATCCATTTGTCAGTTGATGGGCATTTAGGTTGATTCCATCTCTTGGCTATTGTGAATAGTTTTGTGGTGAACATGGGAATGTGGATATCTTTTTGATATATTGATTTCACTTCCTTTGACATATACCCAGTAGCAAGATAGCTAGATCATAAGGTAGATCTAATTTTAGCTCTCTGCGGAAACTCCATACTGTTTTCCACAATGACAGAACCAATTTACACTCCCACCAATAATATAGGAGGGTTTACTTTTCTCTGCATCCTCACCAGCACTGTTATTTTCTGTTTTGTCAATAATAGCCATTATAACTGGGGTGAGATGATATCTCATTGTGATTTTGATTTGCATTTCCCTGATGATTCTAAGCATTTTTTTCATGTGCTTGTTGGCCATTTGTATTTCTTCTTTTGAGAAATAGGATTGATTCAGATCCTTTTCCCATATTTTAGTTGGATTAATTGGGGGATTTTGCTGAGTTGAGTTGCATTACTTACATATTCTGGATATGAGGTCCTTGTCTGATGTGTCGTTTACAAACACTTTCTCCCATTTTGTAGGTTGTCTCTTCACTTTGTTGATAGTGTCCCTTGCTGTGCAGAATATTTTCCATCCGGTCTGGTACGGGCGCGACACTGAGGGTTGCGATCCGTTGCCAGACACGAAAAAAAAAGAAAAAAAAGAAAAAAAAAGGCACTGCCTGCTCCCACTTCATGTAGCATTTCCTTTATGTTTTCTTCTAGTAGTTTAAAAGTTTTGGGTCTTAAATTTAGGTCTTTAATCCATTTTGAGCTGATTTTTGTGTATGGTGAGAGATAGGGGTCTGGTTTCAATCTTCTGAATGTGGATATCCAGTTTTCCCAGCACCATTTCTTGAAGAGGCTGTCTTTCTCCACTATATATTTCTTAGCACCATGCTGAAAATCAGTTGGCTGTGTGTGGGTTTATTTCTGGGTTCTCTATTCTGTTCCATTGTTCTATTTGTCTATTTTTATGCTGGTACCATGCTTTTTTGATTACTATAGCTTAATAGTATATTTTGAAGTCTGCAAGTATGATGCCTCCAACTTTGTTCTTTTTGTTCAGGATTGCTTTGGCTACATGGGTTTTTTTGTGGTTCCATACATATCTTAAAATAGTTTTTTTCTATTTCTGTTCTGTGAAGAATGTCATTGGTATTTTGATAGGGATTGCATTGAATGTGTAGATTGCTTTGAATAATATGGATGTTTTGATGATGTTAATTCCTCCCATCTATGAATGTGGGATATCTTTCCATTTATTTGTGTCCTCTTCAATTCTTTTCAACAATGTTTTATAGTTTTCATTGCAGATGTCTTTTACCTCCTTGGTTAAATTTACTCCTAGGTATGTCATTTTTTTGATAGCA
>NW_007734741.1:8795-14274 GCF_000696425.1 Galeopterus variegatus | reverse complement strand
CATTTGGGGGTGGGGGAAATGGGGAAAGTGAGGGGGTAGGGTGGGAGAAGGAAGAAGTGGGCCATGGTCGAGGCCCATGGCACCCCCCTCATTCCAGCAGGGGAGCCCAGGGGGCTTCTGCCAATGGCTCTGTCATTGGTAGGCTGGATGCAGACATCAGGGGGGCATGGCTGATGCCCTTGGCCTCCCATTGCCTTAGCTCAGGAGCCTGGGGCACTTCCATGGTCGTTGCCGGGCTCGATGGTCGTTGCCGGGCTGGGTGCAGATGATGGAGAGGCATGGCTGAGGCCCTTGACCCCCTGATCACAGCTCAGGAGTCCGGGGTGCTTCTACCCAACACTGTCGTTTTGAAATGTATCCAGTGGGCTCTATTTGTATATAGTTCATTACTTCCACATGCCTCATAGCAGCCTATAGTGCGAATCTATCACATTTACTTAGATAATGACCTAGTGATGGTCACCTAAGTTATTTCCAATACCCTACCACAAATAATCCCATGACAAGTTCATTTGCACAAGAAGTGGGATCACTGGGTCACAGGGCATTTACAATCTTATGAATATGTCAGCTCACTTTTTAGCACGACTACAGTAGTTTATACTCCTACCAACAGGGGACAAGAGTTCCTCATTTTACGTAACTTCCCCATCACTAGACATTACGTACTTTTTCTAATTTGGTGTAGTGTGGTATTTCATTGTAATTATTTTCAATTCTGTGATTATTTGTGGGGTTGTACATCTTCCTTTGTTTTTAGATTTCCTCTTCTGTGTATTATTTATGTACCATGAGCTTCTGTTTCCAGATATAATTGAGTGCTTGCAGAAGGCTGATGCTCCCACCAAGGGTTAAGGGATTTAGACCAGCCAGATGGAAAAAATATGTTTAAAGGCATTGGTGAACTTCTGAGTCAATCAATCCTTAAAGGGATAAAATCCCAGAAAAATGAGAGGTTAGTCAATGTTCTGCAGCAGCTTTTATCTTCGGGGCATTTGGCAATTCTAGATATGGGGAAAGAAGCTGAAAATCTGGGAATAGAGCCCTGCAGAGAACTGATATTAAGAGGGAGAAAACTCAGCAGTATCCATTGGGGATTGAAAAGCAAAACTTAGAACCTTGAGTGGTCAGAATCCTTTTGAGAAGGGAGAGATGGATGACTGAACCCAACACACTGCCAGTTTCTTCCTCAGGACATTTGTGAAATACAAATGGTGCTAAGTGGTCAGGAGGCTAAGAAAATCTCTAGAGTGGAATTTTCAACAGATCTTTGGACTGAGAAGACAATATGAGAGCTCTAGACACACCAGGGAAAAAAGACCTGGTAAACACAACAGGTTTTCATTTGAACCCCTGGGGTGCTATGCCCTAGGAACAGAGGCACACCAGAGGTCAGCAGAGCCTTGCCAAAACTATAACTCAATCTTGACACAGCTCAGTCCATGACTGGATTAAAGTGATCAGCCTGTATTTAATGTGCCTAGCAAAAGAAAGGGCTAAGCCTCTCTAGAAGAAGACAACAGTATGCAGAGTCTCTACAATTTTTCATGTAAAACATCTGACATTCAATCAGAATTTACCAGGAAAACCATGAATCATGAACAGATGACCTGAGAAAGGGATGGGGAGAAAAAGAGAGAGAAAAATGATAGACCATAGAAACAGACCTACAGGTGATTCTGATCTTTGATAAGCAGGGGTTTAACATAGTTATGATGAATATGTTTACATGAATAGGCTGATATACTTGGCCATTTTTCTATCAGATTTCACACAGTTTTCTTTTTTGATTTCAGGTGTTCTTTATATATTTCAGCTACTAATTCACTGTTGAATTTAAATATTGCTCCATTCTCAGGAATTCTTGAAATTTTTTTTCTATACCAATATTTTATGAAGTCACAACTATTAAATAGTTAAAAGCCTATGGAAAGGTGACATACATTAATTTTGCACTTTTAAGAATACTTAAGTCTAAGTAAGTTTTAACCATAGTGCCTGTGTTTTTGTCTGTGGGTTTTGAAGACTTCGATAATTCATTTATCTCATAGACACATTGACTTTTGTGTTTGTTATTGCCTAGTTTAGTAGTCCTTGCTTGGGATGTTGAAAGCCCATAGTAAAACTGTTATTGATTTCTGACATTTTTATCTAAAATTAATATTGAATTGTGAAAGAGATGCATTTTGAGCTTTTGTTAATTTGAAAAATATTTATTTGGAATCCAAAATCAACAATAATATACAGATTTTATGTTGGAAGGAAGCTGGTATTTATCCTTTAAAAATGTTTGAAAAGAAGATGTTCAGAATAATTTTTTTTTTTTTTTTGGTTTATGTTAAATTACCAGCAGTTGATACTTCCTTCATAACAAAAATGTAATTTGAACGTAATGCTGGTGACAAAGAGTTGACAATGGGAATACTATCTCTTGGTGGCTGTCTGAAGGAGAAGTTTGGGATTGGTGCTCAGAAGGAGTGGACTACTCTAGAAATTATACAGGGCACTTAAGTCTAACAGCTGAGCTGTATTCTGGATCCTGATGCAGTGCTTGTGAAGTCAGTGTAGCCACCAGGAGGAGGATGAGGAGGAGGAGGAAAGGAAAAGGAGGAGGAGAAAATAGACCAGAAATGGAATTACACAACCCTCTGAAACAGCCGTTTTCATGTCTGCTCCATGTCTCAGCTTCTCCTGTCCTTTCTCTTTCCTTTAACATTTTTTGGAGATAATCAAGAATTGAGAGCAATATAACTGCAACTTATATCTTTTTGAATGTTTCTCAGAATAAAACTTCAACTTATGGTGCTCTAGCAGTAATTCCTAAGGCTTTTAGAGTCTTGATGGGACCGATAGAATGTTAAATAATTGTTATTTCAAAGCTGCACAAAGATTTAGTCTTTTTAAAAATTTCTCTTTCTTTATTATTATTACTGTTTTTTTTTTTTTACAATCTATGATGTTGTTTGCAGAGCATTTTGGGGGGACAAGGAGAGGGGAAAGAGGAAAGACGTAAGATAGGAGAAGGAGGAAGGAGAAGGGGAAGGGTTGAGGCCTGTGGCACCCCCTCATTCCTGCAGGGGAGACCAGGGGGCTTCCAGCAGTGGTCTGGGCATTGCTGGGCTGGGAACAGATGTCAGAGGGGTGTGGCTGAAGCCCTTGCCCCCCCATCACCCCAGCTTGGGAGCCTGGGATGCTTCCTGTGGTGGCTCAGTGGTCATCACTGGGCTGGTTGTGGGTGTCAGGGGAGTGAGGCCAAGGCCCTTGTCCCCCCACCACCTTGGCTCAGCAGAGCCCAGGGTGCTTCCTATGGTGGCTCTGTGGCCATCGCTGGGCTGATTGCAGGTGTCAGGGGGGCATGGCTGAGGCCCCCACCCTGGCTTAGTATCCCAGGGGACTTTCAATCCTTCTAGGTTTTATAAATGTTCTTTGGTGATGAGAGACCTTTGCTTTTTAATATCAAACTTTGTCTCGGGTCTGTGGGTATTTTTTTTTTCTTTCATTTCAGTGTTGGATTATTTGCTGTTCCCCACTTAAACTCTGCACTGGAATGAATTTGTTATTTTTTTTTCTTTCATTTCAGTGTTGGATTATTTGCTGTTCCCCACTTAAACTCTGCACTGGGATGAATTTGTTATCCTTTGCTTACTTCTAAAATGGGGGAGCCTCCTGTGGGGACCAGCACTTGAGCTCTGTGGTTGAGCTAAATTGTTGCTTTGCTGCTGATTCCCTGGGGAAGGCTTTTTTTGTGCAGCTCAGGTTTTAATGGTTGACTTTATAGGTGCTTGGGGGATGTGTGAGATCTGGTACACCTGGGTTGTGCAGAAACTCTGGTCTGGGCCTGAGTCTTTTCAGCAGACTGCACCCCCTGCAGTTCTATATTCCTGACCAGTCTCCACTGGGTGATCCTCTGCTGCTTGGGGGCAGATTGGCTTCCCTTGCTGTTTCCCAGTGTTCCCCTGATGGGCCTGTCTCCCCTACCACCCGTGCTCCAACCACGTCCCATGGGACGGGCCATATGTGGTCCCTTGCAATGACTCACCAGCCTCTGAGTGGCTCCTTTCTTCAGTTGTTGTGGCCTCTCACTCCTACGTGGGTCCATGGGAACCCTGTCAGTGGTCTTGCTGGCCTGGCAGCCACCAAGGCTCTCTTCTCCCCTGCAGCCTCCAAGCAACTTCATCCGAAGGGCACAGCTGTGGCTTTTGCCAGCTCCTTCTCCATGTGCTCAGCAGCTCCAGCCTTAAAGCAGCCAGGGCTTGAAATGGTCAGAGCAGTTCTTTCTTTCTCTCATTGTGCTGTCTCCCGCCTTCATGCACTCCATAGTCTTCCTCTTCCCCTGAGCTCTAGTGGCCCCAACTTGGATGTCATTGATTTTTAATACTTATAAATTGGTTAATTTGTGGGAGAGAGTGATGTTGGGAACCGTCTATTCCACCATCTTGACCAGGCCATATTTAGTCTTAAAAGAGGTCAAAATATGACTACTCTTTTGGGGCAGAATTCTTTCCTTTTCCAGAGAAAACTAACCAAATAGATCCTTTAGCTAACTACAAATGGAAAAGCAAGTGTCCACTTGGGGAAAACCAAAAAGAAACTATTATTCTGATTGCAAGTGCTTTAGATGGTTTGGTGATATAAATTATTTTGTATAGTTGAATCAGTTTTTCTTTTCTTCTTTCTATTTATATATTTTTTGGAATTTTATTTATTTTTATTTATTTACTTTTATTGAAACATAACTGATTATACTTGTAGTGTACAGATTTGAATATTAATACATGTGTACAATATGTGGTGATCAAATCAGGATAATTAGTGTACTCATGTTTACAAAATGTAATCAATCTTTGTGACCCTTAACTAGTTTCTCACTAACCCTCCTCCCCTTTTCCCACCTCTAACAACCACCATTCTGTTCTCTCTCTCTTTTTTTTTTTTGAGTTCAATGTATTATTGTGATTGCTTCCTTCTTTCTTTTTCTTTCTTTCTCTCTATCTCTTTTCTTTTTTTCTTTCTTTCAGCTCCCTCAGTGGGTATATTTCTATATACCCACTGAGGATTTTGTTTCTAAGGGAAAATTCTTTTTTTCTAAGTACGGTTTTAGATATTGCTCTGTAGGTAAATTGTTGCTTATTCTAATGGAAGGGTGCATAGGCATATATGCATCTTGTTTAAAGACAGACCAAAAGCTGAGATGAAACAGACAGCAGGAGAGACAGGCAACACTACTGTTCACCACATGCTGTAGGAACCATCATACAAAGAAAAGGGACTAGACTAGGCAAAGTTCAACCTGGACTTCCTTGTGGATGAACTTCTCACATGGCTGCACTGGTGGGTTCTCAGGTGCTCAGGTCGAAGCTACTAATGTTGAAGCTGCCAGTCCTCTTATAGTGGAAGCCGCCAGTGCCTGGAGCTGACTCAATGTCACTTCAGCAGTGCCCTATTGGTCAAAGCATGAGAGATCAGATCATATTGAAGG
>NW_007734741.1:6715-8052 GCF_000696425.1 Galeopterus variegatus | reverse complement strand
GGTTTTAGATATTGCTCTGTAGGTAAATTGTTGCTTATTCTAATGGAAGGGTGCATAGGCATATATGCATCTTGTTTAAAGACAGACCAAAAGCTGAGATGAAACAGACAGCAGGAGAGACAGGCAACACTACTGTTCACCACATGCTGTAGGAACCATCATACAAAGAAAAGGGACTAGACTAGGCAAAGTTCAACCTGGACTTCCTTGTGGATGAACTTCTCACATGGCTGCACTGGTGGGTTCTCAGGTGCTCAGGTCGAAGCTACTAATGTTGAAGCTGCCAGTCCTCTTATAGTGGAAGCCGCCAGTGCCTGGAGCTGACTCAATGTCACTTCAGCAGTGCCCTATTGGTCAAAGCATGAGAGATCAGATCATATTGAAGGGGGCAGAGGAATATTCTTTACTTCTTGATGCTAGATTAACATGCATGGGCAGAAAGGAAAGGAATTACCAGCAGCCATCTTGGAGACAACCACTACAGCCTTAAGTAAAGGACTGCAAGACTGCATAATCTAGACTGTGAGAAATGAAGTGATGTTGCGCAGCTACATTCTGATGTCGTTTCATGTAGAAAAAAGGAAAATGGTACCCCCTTGAAACTATGCAATGTAAGGCACGTGGACTTTTGAATTGGTCATATCTAGTAGCAGTTGTAAATTATTAACTGTTATGTCTTATGACACAGGCAACAGTCATATCTGCAAGGGAACTGCAGTTCTTGCTTCCTAGGACAAAGATGTCAGGACAGGGATGGCATCGTTCAGACCTGACAGATGGCAACAGGAAGCAGCAGATGAGTAAAAAAAGAACTCATTCTCAGACACATAAAAGCAGCATTCCTGGAATATTCAGAAGTATTTAAGGAAGAGCTTCCCTACATCCACAAGAACACTAAAATTCTTCCCAGTAAAGCAGGTGACTATAATTATAGCGTGACTTTGAAATCATATTGATAACATATGGATGACTCTGTAGTTATAGCACACATTAGCTTCTGTGGCTGCCATAACAAGTTACCATAAACCAGGTGGCTTAAAACAACATAAATTTATCTTCTCAGAGTTCTGGAGGCCGGAAGTCTGAAATCAAGGTGTCAGCAGGTTTGGTTCCTTCTGGAGGCTGTGAGGGAGAATCCATTCCATGCCCCTCTCCTAACTTCTGATGGCTATAGGCACTCATTGGTGACACATCACTCCAACCTATGCCACTGTCTTTACACCTTCTCCTCTGTGTGTCTCTTTCCCTTCTGTTCTAAAGACAATTGTCATTAGATTAGTGCCCACCAGGGTGATCAGGATGATCTTATCTGGAGACCTTTAATTATATTACATCTA
>NW_007734741.1:2281-6079 GCF_000696425.1 Galeopterus variegatus | reverse complement strand
ACGGTGTGACAGCCGATTTGGAGGCACAATTTTAGACATTTACAAATATAGATTATTGAAATAACAGGGGGTCATGTGTATGTAAGTGGGTGTATGTGCCAGAGAAAGTTTAAAATATTTAGATAACAGACATATGAAAAAGTCCCAAATCCCCAGGATCTCATATTTCTTCCCTTTTTTCTCTTTATCTTGAAAGAGAACTAAAATGGAAGAGCAATGAAAAAAGTAAAGACAGGATGATAAAAAAAAAAGGCGAAGAAAGAAAGGGAGAGGGGAAAAAAGGGATAGGACAGGAGAATTCATGTTTTACTTAGCTTGCTATATAGTTTGTTGATAAGTCATTACTGTTTAATTGTACATTTCATTTTCATATTTTATCATGTAATTATGTTGTATCTGCATATTTTGCCTCATCCAAGTAGATTATAAACACGGTGAATGCAGAAACCAGACAACAGTACTCTTCTTAGTATCTAAGCCACTTTCTGTTACATGGTCAGAGTTGAAATACAAGGGCCCAGGCCATGGAGGATACAGGGAGCTCAGCTCCCTCCATATACCTAAAATAAAGTCTTCCTTGAAGTCCTCCAACCTGAATGTAATACACCCTTCATTCAGTACAAGCCACCTTCTATTCTCTGACTCTAAACTATTGACCACAGGTTTTGCTAAACAATTTCCCCAAGGGTTTCATGCCTATTCCACATCATCAATTATTATAGAGCTCACCTAGAAACTTTCTGTTTTGCTCTTGACTGTGAAACTATTTATGCTCATATGTTTGCATCATTATGTCCTATCCTTTTCAAATTTGTTCAGGCATTCATTTAACAAACATTTTTAATATTGCTGCTGTGTGCCAGGCCCTGCACCACATGCCAAAGATTCAGAGAGGGATAAGACATGCTTTGCACTCAAGAGGCTCACAAGTCTCCTAAGCAGACGATCATGATCAATATGATGACAGTAGGGAGAGGCACCGGGTATTAAGAACCGACAACCTTCTTCAGTTTAAGGGATTTAGAAAAGACTCTCTGGAGCAGATGATTTCCAAGTGGAGTCTTGGAGAATGAAGACAAAATATTCAAGTCAGCAGTGGAAAAGTGAAGCAAAGAGCATTTAGGCCGAGAGGACAGCAAGAACAAAGGCATGAAGCTGAAGTTTCCAGCTTGGAGCATGCAGGAAACAGCAAACAACTTTTCCTTATCTGGAGCAGACAGGGAAAAGAAACAGGAGATGTGAGCTGGGCGAGGTCCACCGAGGCTAGATCAGAGAGTCCCTGTCTCCATGCAGAAGAGCTTGGACTCTATACTTAAGGCCATGGGGAACCATTGAAAGGGATGAGTTACAGAGGACATGGTCAACTTCGCATTTTGGAAACCTCTGGCTATGCGGTTTTGAGGATAACAATCTAGAGACAGGAAGGTAAGTGTGAAGTGATGGGGGGCTGGAGCCAGGCACTAGTGGCAGAGCTGGAAAGAAGATTCAGAAATACACTTAGGAAGTCAACTTGGCACGTCTGGCTGGAAGTTCTATGTGAGGTCTGACGGAGAAGGGGGTCAAGCATGACCACCAAAGAGAGGCAAAGATGTAGGAGAGAAAGAATTACTGAAGGAGCAAATTTCAAAGCAGTCTCAGGACCAAGACGAGGAGGTATGCCTAGAGCAGAAGTGTCAGTTCTGCCTTGGGATGCTGGCTTCATTCTTTCCCCTACTGAGCCTGTGGTCTTGAGATATTGGGTGGGCTCTGAACTCTGACTCTGCTTGCCCATTGAGGCCATCAAGTCCTGTCTTCTTGGTAAACTCTGATCTGCTTTTTTATAACTATATCATACTAGTTCTGTTTGAACTCAGAGTGCAGAATGGGGACATGTGAATAGAAGTTTTAGGGAGGTTCCAGTGTCAGCTCTCCATGATCAGATTCTGGCCTCTTGGAGGGAGAGCTGGTCAGGGCAGGATGAGGAGGAAGTTTGCAGAAGGTGGAAGGCCCTCTTGCCTATAGTTTCATAGTACATGGTGGCAGAGAGCAAGTAAACAATCATGTCCCTGTGAATGTGGCTGTATGGGAGAAGCATGTCTGAATAGTCATCAGGGCAAGCTGGGTCTGAAGTGGGTTCCAGGAGCTGTGGTGCTGAGTCTGGGGTTCAGAGAGCCAGGGAAGGCAAAGAGCATTGACCCCTAAGCCAGAATAGATGCATAAGAGTGGACAAATACAAGGTACCCAGACTTGTAATAGACTTTGCCATGTCCCTGGCAATGTACTGCATAGATAGTAAAGATTTTTTGCTAGGGCTAAGATAGTATGAACATATAGGAAACCTTCCTAAAGTGGAGTTGACCAGTGAGTGTGTCATCACCGGAATTCTTCAGCACAGTCTGGATGATCCTCTACCGCGGGTTACTGGAGAGGGCTCCGTGCAGCCAGGTGGATGGTGAGACTAGGTGATATCTGAGTCTACACCACTCAGAGATGCTCTGATTCTGTGATGTTCCAGGAATAGCTGCAGTGTGGCCCTCTCAGCATTCTTGACTGTTGTTTTACTCTTGCGATCTGAGAGAACAGAGATTTGGACTTGGTTTTTTCCTTATAACTTGGGAAGAGGAATTATCTTGACTGAACTAAGCTTAAGTTTCCTTAAATAGATATTGGTGTAACAGGAAAATAAAATGTTTGGGGTTTGGAGTTGTACATTCCAAAGGGGCTCCTTTAACATTTGCTAGGAATAAAGATTTCAGTCTTTCTGCCATGGAAGCATTGTTTGAACAGCATTGAACGGAATTGGGGATTGGAGTAAATGCTGTCTTTAAAGAACATTAGTGAGCTTTATTGAAATTTCATATAGGTAATGAGCTTATTTCCTAGGTTGTTAGAGTGTTTAAGTTTTTCAAAGTGTATCTAAGCTCCTGGGAAATTGTTCAGTTAGCTTATTTCTTGTATAAGGATGCTTAAGCATTAATCCCTTAGTGTGTGTGTATGAACAAGAAAATCTTTAGTAACTCACCTTATCTCATTAATTGAGGTACTCTGATAAATGTGAAGAATAATTGAACTATTTCTAATGAGACTGGTAGTAAATCTTGAAGAATTATATATAAGATAATACTTATAAAAAAGAAGTAAACAAAAAATATGCTCTATGTTTAAAGGCAACAGAAACAAGCATAAGCAAAGCGTATCAAAAATTGTAGAGGCAGAGACTTATTTGGGAGACCAATGTTTTATAGCTAAACTCAGAACACATTTTTCATCTGGTTAACTCGGCACAGAACAGTGCCACCTCCAAGTGTTATTTATTGTGTGTTCTCTCGAGATATCACTGTATTAAGCAAGATGAACATATTAAACTTTATAGCAGCTCCGGTTCCTGTCCTCAAGATATAAAAAAGTGTTTTCTTACTAAAACAATGTGACTGCCAGTGTTATTTATTGTGTGTTCTCTCGAGATATCACTGTATTAAGCAAGATGAACATATTAAATTTTATAGCAGCTCCGGTTCTTGTCCTCAAGATATAAAAAAGTGTTTTCTTACTAAAACAATGTGACTGCCTTTGTTGTACTTAATGTTTGGCAGAGATGAAGAGACCTGTGCTTTCCAGTGAATTTGCATAATAAAACCCATTGAATTATGGTTCAGTGAAAGGGAAAGTACAAGCCTAATTTGATTTGACATTTATATACTGAAAGTTTTTGAAATATGTCTGCTCTGTGTTGCCAATTTCTCTTTTTTTTTTTCCTTTTTTATTGACCAGTAACGGGATCGCAACCCTCGGTGTCGCGCCCATACTGGGGACCGGCAA
>NW_007734741.1:0-1695 GCF_000696425.1 Galeopterus variegatus | reverse complement strand
AGAGTAAGCAAACATCTATCATTCACATGAAGGGCTTACTATGATTTGAATGGATCCCCTCTAAAATTCAGGTGTTGAAACTTAATGACCAACGTGATAGTATTAGGAGGTGGGCTGAAAGTAGACTTGCACTAATGGTAAATGTATATTGTAAAATCTAGAGCAACCATTAAAATAGTAAAAAAGTAAAGAAAGAAGTATAATTAATATGCTGACAAAGGAGAGAAAATGGAATCATATAAAATTCTCAGTTAAAACCACAAAAGGCAGACAAAAAATGAAAGGCAAAAATAGAAACAAAGACAAGAACAACAAATAGAAAACAATAACAAATATGGGAGATATTAATTATTAGACCTCACAATCAGCTTAGCATAAGCACAGCGATGTTGACCATTTCCTCACCCTGCCCCCTGCCCCCTCCCTTTCTGAGAAAAACTGGATTTTGTGAAAAACATTGTGTAAAACAGGAAAACCACAGAGCTATTGCAAAGTGCTAAATGCTCAGAATAGCTACCAAACCTTTTCCCCTAATTCAAGCCTTATAAAAGCTCTATTAGTCTGTACGGGGGTGGGAACTGATCTTTCAGTCTCTCCTCCAGGTTTGCTGGAATTAAACTCCCTGATGTGGTAAGCCTTTGGCTCGGAGTCCTGTGATCCCATTGTCTGGCTGACCTAACATTAATCCAACTGTATCAATCCAACTGTGTCAATAATCACTTCAAGCATCAATGGTCTAAATGTACCAATTAAAAGACAGAGATTATCAGAGCAAATTTTTAAAAAAAAACAAGACTCACTATATGTTGTCTAAAAGAAACCCACTTTAAAGACATATACAGCTTAAAAGTAAATGATGGTGAAACATATACCGTGCTAACGCTAATCAAAACAAAGCGGAAATAGGTAAGTTAATTTCAGACAGAGCAGATTTCAAATCAAAAAAGGTTATCAGGAATAAATAGGGCATTACATAATGACAAAGGGGTCAAATTTTTAAGAAGACATGACAGTTCTTAACATGTATGTGCCTAACAACAGAGAATCAATCTGAGTGATACAAAAACTGATAGAACAACAAGGAGAAATGGATAAATCCTGTGTTATAGTTGGAGACATAAACAGTCCTCTATCAGAAATGGACAGATCCATCTCTTAAAGATATTCGGTGGGGTTAAGGCTTTTAAGATGGTGACGGGTCTGGAGTGGCCGTGCCAGGAGACAGCGAGACACTGAGAAGTGTGCGCTGTGATACCAGAGTACTATTTGCATTTCCAAGAGCAACAAAANGCAGGAACCAGTCTCCACATGGGATCCGAACCCTCGGCGGGAGCGCTGCCACACTCCCAAGAGAGAGACAGAGAGACCCCCCACCCCCCACTCCTCATAAGCTTGAAAATTGTGTAAATTGGAGCCATTATGCATATACTTTGTTTTGGATTGTCCAAACTAGTCACTACTGTTAGATGTTACATGTTTGTCATTGAAAAATAAGTGACTTTAATCTTTCTGTGGACCCACCCACCACCAGGAGTTCTGTTCTGCTTTATTAGGCTGCTCAGGTCTGATTCTGCAGCTCTCTGAATGTTTAGCCTCAGCCTACACACAACTTCTACCCATATACATGAGCTGGCAGAGTAAGCAAACATCTATCATTCACATGAAGGGCTTACTATGATTTGAATGGATCCCCTC
>NW_007734740.1:86412-88372 GCF_000696425.1 Galeopterus variegatus | reverse complement strand
AAGCAGACATATAGTTTTTTAGAAATAACCACATTAAGGGCTGGCTAGTTAGCTCAGTTAGAGAGTGATGCTGATAACACCAAAGGCCCAGGTTTGATCCCTGTACTCGCCAGCCACCAAAAAACAACAAAACCACATTAAATCACTGATTAGATTATGTTAGGATTACAAAACACAGGGACAGATATTAATGTTTTTTGGTAAAGATTTTTTTGTGGGGGTGGGGGTGGGGGGAAGAGAAGAAAATATCCCAAGTAAAAGAAAAATGATAGAGATAAAGTTGAGTTCTGATTTTCACAAACAATAATAGTAACTATTTAAGTCCTTACCTAACTAGACAATAGTCAAAAAACAGCTTCATTCTTCCTATGAGGAAACAGCGTTGAATAAATTTATTAACTTACTCAAGGTTATAAATCTAGTCATTCAAATATAATTAGTCTTGCTGCAAAGCCAATGCTCTGCCCACTGTGAAACACGGCCTCCAGCTAGCATAATTCATTGCAATCCATCCAAAAGGTCAAACATCATTTACCCCACATCTTAGGATCCTTGTCCACCAATGCAGTAATTTAATCTGCCCAAGATCAGTAGAAATGGATCCTACCCTTCTCTATACCTAGGTCCCTCTACTGCTGATAAGTATATGGGTATGAGGATTGCATCATCACGGAAAAGGACACAGATCCGAAAAACTGGGACAATCCACAAACTGTTTCAATAACCTTGAATAATCAAGAGAGTTTCAGCTTATAGGATTCAATGTTTAAAATATACTGCTTTAGAGATTGTTTGGACAACAGTGTAAATGTACTTAACACTACTGAACTATACACTTAACAATGATTAAGATGCTAAGTTTTATATTAATATTAATATAATTTATATATAATATAATACAATTACAAATTAAAATTAAATATATTTACATACAGTTGACCCTTCAACAATGCAGGAATTAGGTGTGCTGACCCCCCACGCAGTCAAAAATCCATATATAACTTTCAATTCCCTAAAAGCTTTACTACTAATAGCTGACTGTTGACCAGAGAAGCCTTACTAATAACATAAGCAATAGATTAACACATACTTTGTATTTTATATATGTAATATATTGTATTCTTATATTAAAGTAAGCTAGTGAAAAGAAAATAATATTAAGAAAGTCATAAGGAAGAGAAGATATATTTACAATATATATTGAAAAAAATCTGTGTATAAGTGGATCCAAGCAGTTCAAACCTGCTTTGTTCAAAGATCAACTATACTGTTCTCTCTCTCTCTCTCTCTCTATCTATCTATCTATATATATCTATCTATATATAGATAGAGAGTATATATATATCTCTATCTATCTATCTATATATATATACTCTCTATCTATATATAGATAGATATATATAGATAGATAGAGAGAGAGAGAGAGAGAGAGAGAGAGAGAGAGAGAGAACTNAAGTTCTTACAACAAGCAAATGGAGGGGACACACTTGGGTGGGAGGGGGGAGGGGGGAGAGGGAGGAGGGAGGCAGGTTTCGGTGATGGGACATAATAATCCACTACATTGTATATTGACAAAATAAAAATAATAAAAGAAAAAAAGAAAAAAAAAAGTCCTTATTTTGCTTGAGTTAGCTAAAGGTTCTTCCTGTCCTTTGCAGTCAAAAACTCTAAGTGGTATAGTCACATACATATAAATGATAGGACTCTTGCTTCCTCACTTAAAGAGGAGCTGAAATTACCTTCTAGGCATTTTAAACTGAAGCTTGAAAACATCAACTGTTACTGCTAAGCAGACATATAGTTTTTTAGAAATAACCACATTAAGGGCTGGCTAGTTAGCTCAGTTAGTTAGAGAGTGATGCTGATAACACCAAAGGCCCAGGTTTGATCCCTGTACTGGCCAGCCACCAAAAAACAACAAAACCACATTAAATCACTGATTAGATTATGTTAGGATTAC
>NW_007734740.1:51853-84811 GCF_000696425.1 Galeopterus variegatus | reverse complement strand
AAAGTAAGCTAGTGAAAAGAAAATAATATTAAGAAAGTCATAAGGAAGAGAAGATATATTTACAATATATATTGAAAAAAATCTGTGTATAAGTGGATCCAAGCAGTTCAAACCTGCTTTGTTCAAAGATCAACTATACTGTTCTCTCTCTCTCTCTCTCTATCTATCTATCTATCTATCTATAGATAGATATATATAGATAGACAGATAGATAGATAGAGAGAGAGAGAGAGAGAGAGAGAGAGAGAACAGTATAGTTGTGGTGTACAGTGTGTTGTTTGAATACATGCATATATTCTACAATGATTCACTTAGGGTAGATAGTGTATTCATCACCTAACATTTATCTTTTCTTTGTGGTTATTACGTTCAAGATCCTCTTTTCTAGCTATTTAGAAATATACAATATAATATTATTAGCTACAGTCAGCTCTGAATACCAGAACTTATTCTTCCTGTCTACCTGTTAACTTTGTATCTGTTAGCCCACCTCTCTCCCTCCACTCCCTTCCCAGCCTCTAGTAATCCTTATTCTACTCTCTACTTCTGTAAGAAACACTTTTTTCTTTCTTTCTTTTTCTTTTTTTTTTTTTTGATTCCACATATAAGTGAGGTTGTACAGTATTTGTATTTCTGTGCCTGATTTACTTTACTTAACATGATGGTCTCCAGTTCCATCCATGTTTCTGCAAATGACATGATTTCTTCTTTTTAAATAGCTGAATAGTATTTCATTGTGTACATATACCACATTTTTTAATCCATTCATCCATTGAATAGCATTTAGGCGAACATGAGAGTGCATGTGTCTTTGTGATACATTGATTTCACTTCCTTTGTGTATATACCCAGTAGTGGGATAGCTGGATTGTAAGGTAGGTCTATTTTTAGTTCCCTATGGAAACTCCGAACTGTTTTTCAAAATGGCTGTACCAATTTACATTCCCATCAACAATGGAGGAGAGTTCTCTTTTCTCTAAATCCTCTCCAGCATTTGTTATTTTCTGTCTTGTTGACAATAGCCATTCTAATCGGGGTGAGATGATATCTCAATGTGGTTTTAATTTGCATTTCCCTGATGATTATTGATTTTGAGCATTTTTTCATGTGCTTGTTGGCCATTTGTATGTTTTCTTTTGAAAAATGTCTATTCAGGTCCTTTGCCCATTTTTTCATTGGGTTATTTGTCTTTTTGCTGTTGTTTGAGTTCCTTATATATTTTGGACATTAGCCCCTTGTCTGATGCGTAGTTTGCAAACATGTTCACCCATTCTGTAGATTGTCTCTTGACTTTGTTCATAGTGTCCTTTGCTGTACAGAAGCTTTTTAGTTTGATGTAGTCCCACTTGGGTATTTTTGCTTTAGCTGCCTGTGCTTTCTGGTCTCCCATTTCATGTAGTGTTTCTCCTATGTTTTCTTCTAGTAATTTCATAATTTGGGGTCTTAAATTTGTCTTTAATTTATTTTGAGTTGATTTTTGTGTATGGTGAGAGATAGGAGTCTAGTTTCAATCTTCTGCATGTGGATACCCAGTTTTCCCAGGACTATTTATTTAAAAGGCTGTCCTTTCTCCACTGGATATTCTCAGGACCTTTGTTGAAAGCCAGTTGGCTGCGAATGTCTGGGTTTGTTTCCAGACTCTCTATTTTGTTCCATTAATCTATTTTTCTGTTTTTATGCCAGTATCATGCTATTTTGGTTACTATAGCTTTGTAGTATATTTTGAAGTTAGGTAGTATGATGCCTCCTGCTTTGTTCTTTTTATTCACAATTGCTGAGACTAGAGTGGAAATAAATGAAATAGAAAGTAAAAAAATTATAGAGAAAATCACCAAATCCAAAGTTGGTTCTTTGAAAAGATCCAAAAAAATGTCAAAACTTCAGTGAGACTGACCAAGAAAAAGACAGAAGATTCAAACTGCTAAAATCAGGAAGGAAAAAGAGACATCAACACTGACCTTACAGAAATAAAAATGATTATAAAAAATATTAAGAAAATTTGCATGCCAACAAATTAGATAAACTAGATGAAATTGAAAAATTCCTAGAAAGACAAAACTGACTCAAGAAAAAATAGAAAATCTTAATAGACCTATAATTAGTAAAGAAATCGAATTTGTAATCAAAGATTTCCCATAAACAAAAGTATAGGAGTAGATGGCTTTAGTAGTGAATTCTACCAATCATTCAAAGAAGAATTAATATCAGTCCTCCATGAATTCTTTGAAAAAAACAGAAGAGGAGAAAACATCTCAACTCATTTCAAAGGGCCAGTATTACCCAGACAGCAAAAGCAGACAAAGATATTTCAAGAAAATAAAACTTCGAACCAATATCCCATATGAATGTTGATGCAAACTTCCTCAACAAACACTAGCAAAACAAATCTAGCAACATATAAAAAGGATTATATGCACCATAATGAAGTAGGATTTATGCCAGGAATGCAAGGTTGTTTGAAGTTATGAAAACCAGTCAGTGTAACTCAGCATATTAAAAGAATAAAGTACAAAGACCACATGATTATCTAATACATACAGAAAAAGCATGTGACAAAATCTAATAACCTTTCATGATAAAAACACTCAACAAACTAGAAGTACAAGGGAACTTTCTCAACTTAATTAAGGCCACCTATTAAAAAACTTACAGCTAACATTATAATTAATAATGAAAGAATGTATATTTTCACCACAAATATCAGTAACAGGGCAAGATTGCCACTCTTATCACTTATATTCAGTATTGTACTAGAGGTTCTAGCAGGGCAATTAGGCAGGAAAAATAAATTAAAAAGCATCTAGATTGGAAATAAAAAAGTAAAACTATCTCTATTCAGAGAAAACATTATCTTGCATGTAGAAAATCCTAAGGAATACATATGCATACACACACAAACACACAAAACTATTAGAACCAAAACACTGAGATCAGAGAGGTTGCAAGACATAAGATCAATGTAAAAAAAATCAATCATATTTCTTTACAATAGCAATTAATAATCAAAAAATAAAATTAAGAGAATAGTTCCATTTACAATTGCCTCAAAAAGAATAAAACACTTGGGAGTAAATTTAACACAAGAAGTTCAAGACTTGTACATTGAAAACTACAAAACATTGAATAAAATTGACTTAAATAAATGGAAAGATATCCCATGTTCATAGAATGTAAGATTTAATATTGTTAAGATGGCAAAAGTTTCAAAACTGGTCTACAATTAAAAGCAATACCTATCAAAATCACAGCTGCCTTTTTTGCAGGAATTGACGTGGTTAATCCAGAAATGCATATGGAAATTCAAAGAACTAAGAATAGCCCAAAAAATCTTGAAAAAAAAAGTTGTGGAATTCACACTTCTTTATTTCAAAACTTATTACAAGGCTATAGTAATCAAGACAGTGTGGTACTAGCATAAGAATAGAAATACAGATCAGTAGAATACCACTGAGTATCAAGAAATAAACCTTTACATTTATGGTCAATTGATTAGACAAGGGTGTTGAGACAATTCAATGAAGGAATGAATAGTCTTCAACAAACAGTGCTGAGACAACTGGACATCCATGAGCAAAAGAATGAGGCTGGATATCTACTTCATACCATATACAAAAATTAACACAATATAAATCAATTATCTAAATGTGAGAGCTAAATTTACAGAACTCTTAGAAGCAAACAGAGTAATCTTCATGATCTCGGGTTAGGCAATGGTTTCTTAGATATGCCACCAAAAGCACAACCAATAAAAATAAATAAATAAGTTGGAATTCACAAAAAGTAAAACTTTTGTTCTTCAAGAACAGTAAAGTAAAAAGACAACCACAGAACAGGAGAAAATTCTAATCACAATGTAATAAGGGACTTTTATCAAGAATATATGAAGAACTCTTACAACTCAATAACAAAAATATACAAATAACCCAATTTTTAAAATAGATGAAGGATTTTAATATGCATTTCTCCAAGGAAGATATACAAATGGCCAATAAGCACATGAAAATATGTTCAACAGCATTTAACCTGTCAGGTAAATGCAAATCAAAACCTTGATAAAATAACACTGACATCCACTAGGATGATTATACTCAAAAAGACATAAAAAAATGTTGACAAGGATATGGAGAAATTGTAACCCTCATTTACTGATGGTGGGAATGTAAAATAGTGTAGCTGCTTTAGAAAATAGTGTTGTACTTCCTGAAAAAGTTAAACATAAAACTACAATAAAGCAATTTCATTCCTAATTATATACCCAGGAGAACTAAAAAACATATGTCTACACAAAAACTTGTACATAGGGCCAGCCCCGTGGCTCACTCAGGAGAGTGCAGCACTGGGAGCACCAAGGCTGTGGGTTTGGATCCTATATAGGGATGGCTGGTGTGCTCACTGGCTGAGCATGGTGCGGACAAGCAACCATGCCGAGGGTTGCAATCCCCTTACCGGTCAAAAAAAAAAAAACCCAAAAAATCCCACCAAACTTGTACATGGATGTCCATGGCAGCATTATCATAATAGCCAAAAACTGGAAAAAAATCAAACCTTCATTAACTAATGAGTGAATAAATAACATCTGGTATATCTATACATTGGAGTATTATTTGGCCATAAAAATAAAAAGAAACGAAGCACTGATACATTCTACAACATGGAAGAAAGTTGAAAATGATGTGTTAAATGATAGAAGACAAAAGACCACATATTATATGATGCTATTTGTATGAATGTAAAGAATAACCAAATTCATAGAGAAAGTAAATCTGTGGTTATAAAGAGATGAGGAGAGGAGAGAATGAGGAATAACTGCTGATGGCTGTAGGGTTTCTTTTTGGGAGGGGGGACGAAAATATTATGAAATTAGAGAGTGGTGATGGTTGTTAAAACTCTTGACTATACCATATACCACTGAACTGTACATTTTAAGAGGGTGAACTTTATGGTATGTGAATTTTATCTTAATGAAACTGTTACTAAAAATTAAATTAACTAGGATCATCTATATAACGATCTTAGTAAAATGACTGGCATATGTGCTGTGCCCTGCGTGTTTCAGCAGTACATGCCTGGCATGTATATAATGCACTATTGATATATCATTATCTCCTCCATTTCACTCTTCAGCGTATTATTATTTTTCTACCAAGTATGACTTTCTAGAGGCTTTCTCTGATCACTCAGGGTAGATAATTCCATCTACTGCATTTCTTATGTTCTGTCATTCTCCTGTCACTCCTGACTACTTGTATAAATGGGTTTTTTGGTTTTGTTTTGTTTTTTCTCCTAATATACTTTAAATTCCTTGAAGGAAGGGACTTTATGTTTTAATATAGGTTTTATCACTATTTAGTTACACTAAGGCCAACAACTGGCAGTGAAAAGATGATTTGTTGTACTTATAGATCTAAAATCAGGGGGCACACTAGGCCATAAGGGGCCACAGAGAGAAGCACCGGTGTCAATCAGGAGGCAGAGAGAGTGGGGGAAATGTGGGCAAGAGCCTTTATTGTGGTCTCTGTGCCAGGCAGGGAAAGTAGGTTTAGGTCTGGCTAGTTTGAATAATTTCAGTAGGCTCTTTATCCATCCCTTCGCTTTCAGCCTATGTATGTCCTTAAAGCTAAAGTGAGTCTCTCTTGTGGGCAGCAAATCACCGGACCTTTTTGTTTTTTTAAATCCATTCAGCCATTCTCTGTGTTTTGATTGGAGAATTTAATCCATTTATATTTAAAGTAACTATTGAGAGCTAAGGACTTACTACTGCCATTTTGTTCACTATTTTCTGAATTGTACCTCCATTTTTCCTGTCTTTTTCTCATGCTGTCTTCCTCTGAGATTTGATGATGATTTATCGTGGTATGTTTTGTTTCCTTTCTCTTAATCTTTTCTGCATCTGTTACAGGTTTTACCTTTTTGGTTACCAGGAGGCTTACATAAAATATCTTATAGTTATAACATCCTATTTTATAAGCTTATGACAACTTAACTTTTTTTTTAATATAATGATATTTATAATGATAGTAATGATGGTAACAAGATTATTGTTAAAAACAAGTAACTTCATTACAATTCAATATTCTTTATGATGGTTATTTCCAAGTGAATTGCTTAGAACATTAATATGCACTATGTAATGTTTTTCGCACGTCACATTTTAAGAAAAGACCTATTTCTCTTGCCAAAATGATTACTTAAATTTAACTATATAGTAATATCATATGTTAACCACACAAAGCTTGAACTATAATGTCTTCATTCTTGCAAATTTGAGGAAAATGTCACTTTTTTTGTTTATGTAAAGACAATCACAAAGTTGAATATCTCTGCTTATATTAAATCAGTGAAAATTGAATTGTTCCAAATTTCTTTTTTTACTGACTCATCACTGAAAACATAATGAAAGAGGAATTGATAGCTCTGATAGATAATGTATATTATAGGCAATAACCATGATAGGTATCAGTTACTGATTCCCCACATTTCAAACTGGTAGCACCAGACTTCATGTGGTATACAAAGGTTTTCCATATGGCTGCTGCTGTAACAGTTAAAAATTAGATTTCACATGCTCCTGGGGAGGAGATAATGTCACTTCACTGAAATGAGCTATTGTTACTCTCATTATTTATTGTGGCAGTAATTACTGTCAACACTGTAAATGTTATTTCTAGAATCACCCATGTGCTTTCCTTCCTTTGTAGAGAGGAACCAGAGATGCCAAGTAGGATACACTCTGAGTTGCATAAGTATACAGCTGGAGGCTATGTTCTCAGTTCCCCATACTTTCTCCAAGCAGATGCTTGCCCTTCTGACTGATTCGACCTTGCATACTTCCAAATATTCTCTCATGCAATCTTTAGAAATCAGCCTGGCCAGGAAAGAAGGGTGTGGATAATCACAAGCATTTGGGGCCTGTGTAAATATTTGTCATGGTAGATTTTTAAAAGCATATCTCAAAGTTTATACTTTGCATATAAATGTAACCACTTGAGGAGTCACATTGATACGGACTGGGCAATTAGTTAATATTCATATTGACTGAACAAGATATCCAGATTGAAATTAAGTTTTAGAACCTAACAACTTAACTTTGATCATATACGATCATATACAATAACTATGCTTTTACTCCTCCCACACACACATTTTAGGTTATTGATCTTATAATTTATATCTTTTTATATTGTGTATCCATTCACAAAATCTTGTAATTATAGTTGTTTTTCATACACTTTTCAGAATTTTTATGTCAGAGTTTAAAGTGACTTACACATCCCCATTACAATATCATGAATTCCTATAGACTTTCATCATTCTTTTTTATTCTTTTTTTTTTTTTTCTTTTTGCTCCTCTAGCTGAATAATTCAAATGATCTGTCTTTGAACTCACCGATTCTTCTGTTTGATTGAGTCTGCTATGGGAGCTCTCTATTGAATTTTTCAGTTTAGTCACTGTATTTAACTCTAGAATTTCTATTTGTTTTTTATGGTTGCTATTTCTTTGTTGACATTCTCATTTTGTTCATGCATTTTTTTTTTTCTAATTTTGGTTCAGCTGCCTACCTGTGATTTTTTTGTCACTCACTGTATTTCTTTAAGGGGATTATTCTGAGTTATTTGTCAGCCAGTTCATAGATCTCCATTTCTTTAGGGTCAGTTATGGGAACTTTTAAGTTTCCTTTGGTGCTGTCATATTTCCCTGATTCTTCATGATTCTTGTATCCTTGCATTGGTTTTACAGGTCCACTGGTGAAAGGCAGGAAAAGAATTTCACCAGTCATTCCAGGCTGAGGTTCTGAATGGGCCAGTTGGTAGTATCCATGGGGCATGCAGGGCTTACTATCAGGGTATCTAGCTGGGCAGGCTGCTGCCTGTGCTCTGAGGTCAAGTGGGGACACCTACTGGGCTCTGTAGTTGGGTAGCTCTGCTGACTGGGCTCTGCATTTAGTAGGGGCTGCTGTCTGGGATCAATCCACTGGCTGGATTGCACATTTAGCTGGGGCTGCATGCTGGGCTATGTGGTCAGACTGGGCCTCAGACTGTGTTTCACAGTTGGGCAGGGCCACATGCTGAGCTCTGTTGTTGGGCAGGGTCACTGCTCATGTTCCTTGCCTGGGTGGGACCACTAGATGTGCTCTTAAGTCCATCAAGGTTGCTACCAGGCCCCCAGGTCAGGCAAGGCTGTGGGCTGTGCTCTGTAGCTGAGCAGCACTGCAAGCTGGACTCTTCAATCAGGTGGGGCTTCTGGCTATGCTCCAAAGTTGGTCAGGATCTCTGTCTGGTCTCCCTACTTTTGTTTTTTTACTGTTTCACAAATCCATCTCCTTAAATGTTCAATCCTTAGGACTTTGTCCAATTCCTGGTTCATAATAGGTGTGGACTAAATTGTTGATTGCTAAATAAGTGAAAGAATAAACAAAGAGGTCCTTTCAGGCTCCAGGGATACTCTATCCCACAAGTGGCTATCCCTAGACACTCTCTGCAGACTCACATTCCATCAGGGACCCCTGCACTGCAGAAGGAGCCTGACCAGTTCTAAACCTGGCTGTGCAGGGAACCCATTGCATCCTATAGTTTGGATGCCATAACCCCAAGACAAGGCACAAACTCCTGTAGCCCCTGTGACCTCCATCTGAACACCTGCCTCTCCTGATATCCCAGGGAGGCTAGAAGCTCATGCCATTTTAGAAAAAACTTCCTCCTCCATTAAACAAAAGTGACAATATGATTTTACTTATAATACATGAGAATAAGTCTGGAAGTTGAAAATTGGTGGGGAGATATGATGATATCTTCATATCGTGAGATTTGATTGCATTTTCTATCTATTAGATCCTGGTGAAATCTTCAGAAATAAGGATGATAAAGGAGAGGGAACTGCTTCTATGGTCTCTGCTGACCACACTTGGTGGCAGCAGGTCCTGTGGAATCATTTCTAATGTCATCAGATGGGCACATACACACACACCTTGAGCACAAAGTGGCTGGAATTAGCAGGAGTGTGAGGGTGGGGCAAGGTAGCAGGAGTTGCAACTTCCCTAAGTGAGAACTATGGTCTACACCGGTGGTTCTCAACTGGGAACTATATTGCCTACAGGAGACATTCAGCAATGTCTGGAGAAATATATGGTTGTCACAACTTGTGGTGTGCTACTGGTATTTAGTGAATAGAGGCCAGGGATGCTGATAAACATCCTACAGTTGAAAGCTCAGCCCTACACAACAAATAATCTAGTCCAAAATGTCAATAGATCCAAGTGTGAGAAACCCCTGTCTTAACAGAAAGGCTTACAAAGCATGTGAGACTTTCTATGTACCTCAAAACACTCCCAGGCATGCCCAGACAGTCCACAGTGGGGTCCATTACTGCTGTCACTATGCAGTGACTAGGATCACTGCAGAGACTCTGGGCTCTGAAATCACACATATATACACATCATATGTTACTGTCAAATAAGTGACTTAGTTTATAAATATTGATTTCATTTTTCTGGCTTTATCTATAATGACTGGTCTTAGAGGAAACAAAAAAAGCCCAGTGTCTGTATTAGAGCTCAATGTATTTCCCTGCTATCTTGATATTAAAGGTACCTGAAATCCCCTACTTTTGTTTCCCAACTGTCTGAACACAGTGGAAGCCCAGTGTGAAGCCTCTCCTGTCTTTTGGGTTTTGTCTCTGTCTGCTTCCCACCTTTTGGGTGTTTTAATGTTGATCCCCCACAGAAGACCACTAATGAACACTTGATAAAAATATACAGCTTTTCAGCCCACTGAGATTTTCCCCTTCAGTTTCAACTGGATAATGATGCTTTTACTCCCTCTACTATATAAAAGTCTGGTACATTTCTTCCATCTGTAATAAAAGTACATCAGTATAAGAGCTGGAAGCTGGCTACATTTAGAATTAGAACACAAATTATTCTTGAGAACATAAGATCATAAAATAATATACATTAAAACCTCACTAATTCAGACCTCACCAATTCTGAATTTGTGATCAAACACAGTAGTCTAAATTAACTATTCCATTTGTTCTCAAAATAAAGAGATTAAGACAACTAATTAGTAGATGAGAAAAGGAGAGTATTTAACTTGCAAAGAGAGAAAATTATTATCAGGTACTTACTTAGAAGTACCAATTTATATGTAAACACCACAATTACAGTGTAAGCAAATAACAGCTACAGAGCCCTTATTTTTAATATGCGAACCTCAGAGGGTTCTCCTAGTCATGAACCAACAGTGGGACTTAATCCCAGGACTTGGGATGAGTCCTCTTTCTTCATACCTTCACTTTTAGAATAGAGGCTGGGACAGCTGGAAATAAAGGACAATCAGAAAGTGTGGCAATGGCTACCTGAAGTAGGGATTGGTACTAGATTGCCCATGGGCTGGCCCACCATGAGGCAGGAGGAAGGCAGGGGCTAGAGAATGCTCAATAGATAATCCTGATCCACAGCTTCCCCAATCAATGATCCACAGTTGTTTCTGGGCCACAGTGGACAAGGTTACAAATAGGATTTCCTGAAGAGGCTTGCAGCTTCCCCATACTAGTCCTCCCTCTGTTATCTTCAGGCTCCCCTGTACCTTCCACTGAATGTTGCTACTCTCTCTCTCTTGGGACACACACTTACACCCTTTGATGACCTACACCAAGAAGAAGAGAGCCATGACACACCCTCCTGGCCTCCTAGCCTTCCCTCTCAGCAGCTACAGGCATGTCATGGCCTATAAAGGTAAACTTTTAAGATGTCTCTTAGTCATGTAAATTTGCTAGAGGAAGGACATCTGGAGGAAAGTAAACAAGATTGATTGTTCTTGGCAGTTGCTGGTCCTTTCCTATCCACACTCTTCTCCTGTCTACACTTCTTGGGTCAAAAGGGTCACACTTTCTTTCCCCACCCCATGTTTTATCATCTTGAGCCTCACAGTTCAGTCTCATTAGTGGGATAGCCATCCTCTTTATACTGTAGAAGATACTCTCATCTGACTTAGATGATATGGAGCTGCAGAAAACATGAGGACCACCAGCTGTGAAGAATGAAATATCTTCAGTTTGCTCTCCCCAAAATGTCCTCCCTCTAACAAATATAAGTGACTAAGGGACAACTTAAAAGTTCATATTTATAACTCACAAGTTCTTAGGGTAGTCACTGTGACATCCCTGTAGCTACTGATGAACCCCATTACCATCTCCACTTGAAGCAGCCTGGACTTCTGTCACCCCAGGCCATCATCACATCCCACACACCAGAGAAAACACTTGCCAGTGTTTTCCCTGGCACAATTTTTCAAATGGGTAATTAATTAAACCACTTCATAAAAATTTAGTTGTTTCAATGGCTTTAGTATTTAGATTCAGAAATAAATGATTAATAAAGAGGTGGTTTTATCTATTTTTATCTAACTTCTAACCTTCCAAAGCATCCTGAAAAAATGTTGGCAAGATTGTTTGTTCTTGGCAGTTGCTGGCCACCATTTGTTGGCACTGGAATGCCAGAGCCTACTTCTGGTTGGGTGGACAGTGTAGCTGTGGAAAGAGGGTGAGACAAATTGTAGCAAATCATTTTGGATCCTTTGTCCTTTTAGTCTGGTCCTATTTCCATGCTGTAGTTTACATGTAGGGACAGATGTTCACTCTACATCCTAGGAATGTGTTCCATAGAATAAAAGATTTTCCCATAGACTCACAGTTCTGAAAGAATACATACTTAAAAATGATTAATTCCCTTCTTCAAAAATAATTCCTGTGCATGTTTGCTAGAGAGGCCAGAACATCCTCTGGTACATTTTTCCTAAATCTCCATTTTCCTTTCCAATTCCTTCCTACCACAGAGCTATAAATTATTAAAACTCACAATGCCTCCCTCTCTCTTACTATAAAAATTTAGCAATAAGTTTAGGGAAGAGATGGTAACAGTTGGGAATTACAATTTTCATACATTTGCTTTCAAGAAGAAAAAGTATCTCGTAATAGACAAAATACTGATGACCTTGAAAGAGGAGAAAAAATGTCTAGTTTATAATATGCTTACCAGTTTGACATAAATTTCTGACATACCTTGCTTTTTTTTCACCTTAAATATCTACCATCTGAAAATAGAAGCTCACAAGAGCTCTTAAACAGTGTTGCCTTCCTTTTTACATGTGTCACACGTGTGATGCTGCACGAACAATTGTCGGTAGAACTTCTCTTGTGGGGGACAGGCAAGGCCTCCTCGCTGAAATTGCAGAGGTGAAGAATAGCCAGAATAGGCAAAGGGGACAATTTGTTTCCTAACTTCTTTCTTGAAAATGAGTATAACTTATTCGAGGGGGTCATAAAACTTTGTATTTTGATAACCATTTAAAATGTAAGGCTCTTGTTCTCTCCAACCCAAAGAAAAATTTTAAAATGCTTTCCCAACTTTAGGCAAATACATTACAGTCATTCAATGGCAATATTAGGAAGCCATTAAATGCAGCATTTACAATGAGCATTTGCAATGGCATGAGAAAACACTTACATAATGTTAAGTGGGAAGGCAGGACGTAACACTCTATGCACCGGTATGACTCCCACACTTCAGAGAAGCTTATCTGTGACGCTGAGCTGGGACTCATGGTCTGGCAGTCTGTAACACTTGGAAGGCTGCTAATTTGCTCTTCTCCAGCCCCAACCAGGAGAAATGGTAAAGTAGAGGGGACAAGATGGCTTCTGATCCTGACAGGAACCTCTCCTCACCACCCATTGTAGCTCATGGGTTTCAGCAACACCAGGAGGTTGGAGGACGCTCTCGCAATGCCCTCTGGCCCTTGGTGGTATTACGGCTTTGGAAGGCAGGGAAGTGCTTTGCATGGGCAAGGCTGGGTCTGGGTAGGAGCCCACAGAAGCTCCTCTGAGAGCTGTGTGATTGCCGCAGGCCTTATCAGGCCCAGGTTTGCTCCTAAATAGAGAAAGACTCAGAAAAAAACTGGGAGACTCAGGGAAATCCTTGGGTAACAAGGGAGCATGGTTTGCATAGGAACTACTGAGACAGCGAATACTACCATGAACTCTAGCCAGAGAGGCCCAGTGATGTCACACATAGAAGCATTCATACAAAAAAAGTAATGAGTTTCCAGAAATATAGTAGATGAGGGCAAGGTCATTGGAAAAGGGAGGCCAGGTGGCTAAGAGGCCAGGGGTTTAGAAGGATCGTCTCTGTGGGAATCAAAATCAACAAGAACTAGCCCAGAAGCTGTGTCACCAAGAAAGGGAGGGTAGAGAACCATAACTGAGGTGCTTGCTGAAGGCAAAGGGAATCTGGGCTGGGTAGTGGAAGAAGGTGGTTATGAATGAATACCAGCTATGACCATATAAGCAGTTACAGAAACAAGAAATGTAATTGTCATGACATTTTCTCCTTATCTTGCTGTGAATATGTGTGCACATAAAAAATATCTTTGTTTTCTTCTCTCTCTTATCTCCTTACCATGTAACATAGGTGCACTGGCTTTACAGCATAGTGTTTAAGTATTGTTAACTCCACATCATTGTATTTAAGTTACAGGATATCAAAGAAAAGAGTAAACATCATCCAAGAAATTTGCCTCCTCTTCTGGGGAAAGGGTTTGTGAGTTTCCAGTTGTAGGCAGGATAGTTTTATTGTATTAGTTGGAGGTATGACCTTGCTATTGTCTTTATTTGGGGATTAATTATAGTTCAAGTAGACGCATACAGGTACCAACTTGATAAGGGGTGGACTTGTGACAGATAATTTTGGAGGATGTTTTGGGGTGAGATTAACATTTAATGTGTCATCTTTGAGTAAAGTAGATCACCCTTCATAATGTGAGTGGACTTCATTCAATCAGTTGGAAGACTGAAAAGAACAAAAAGACTAAACTCCCTGAACAAGAGAGAATTCTCCAACAGACTGCCTTTGGACTTCATCTGCACCACTGGCTCTCCCAGGTGTCCACCTGCTGCCCTGCAGACTGGAACTGGAACATCAGCTCTTCTGGGTCTCGAGCCTGCCAGCCCACACTGCAGATTTTGGACTTGCCAGCCTCCATACTCACGTGAGCCAATTCCTCATAATAAATCACTTTTCTGTATATAGACATCCAATGGTTCTGTTTCTCTGGAGAACCCTAATACTAATCTTAAAGGAATTAGAGGAAAGGACTCAGGGGTCAGCAGGAGAATGCAACAAGGGAGGATTGTAGGCAGTAGATTCTGATGACATAATTTTTGTTTTGTTGTAGAGAGATTGCAGCCTGAGCAACCTCAAAGCAACAATGAGAAGGAGGATACTTCGACCACCTGGAGGCCCAGTGGTAGCTGGAGCATGGGACAGAAACAGCTACTGCTTGAGAGGGAGAAATCGGGGAAGATGATGCCACATGGGGCACTGCTGATAAATGACCATCACAGCTCTTACAGGGGTTGGGCAGAGGAGGAAGACAGGGTCAGATGAGGGAATGTAGAGAGACGAGTGGGGATCAGAGTCTGAGGGACACAGAGTGACCCAGGAGAACTGGGCTTCTTGTGGGGACCAATGAACAGGGATTAAGGGAACGATGAGATTGGTCCTGATGGTACCAAGGCAGACAGTGTTTGCAAGCTCTGATGACTGGGATGAGAGAGAAGGAACAAAGCTTTGCCAAGAGCAGGCAGAATTCTGGGGAACGGCACTCCTTAACCCCTGCATAACACTGCAGGGATCCTTTCAACTTCTGTGCTAGTTGTAGTCCATGTTGTCATTTCAGATGTTTCAAATAAAATGTTTCAAAATATCCACACACTTTAATTTTTTAGTATATTCTTTAAAAGGTACAGAATTTATGTTTGATCTGCATGTTCTTGAATCATTCTGTGACTGCAGGAATGTCATTTCATTTTGCAGTGAACTTAATTTAAATCTATCTAAGCTTTTTAATCATTTATTCAGATTTAGGTGATTACTGAAAGTATGGATTTTTTTCTTTTGAGAGTTTCCATGTAATGAACCTAGTGCTACAGCCCTGTTCTCAGGGCTGACTGGCAAAGGCCTGGCTGGATCAGAGCATCTGGACTTAGAAGAAAGGTGGTGAGAATTCCGTCAGCACCCAGGAGTCCCTCAAGCCTCCATCTCCACTCAATACCTGTGAATGGATGGCATTTATTTGTCAATTGATTAATTTGAGAGCAGCCTATTAAAAATAACTCTTGCAAAATTTCAAGTTCTGCTATGAATGCTGTTACTAAGACAATGCCAACTGTCCTGTGCCAAATAAGATAATCTAAAATGACTAAAAAGTGCCTAAAACTCAACATATGGCTTAGAAATGCAGAGATATATTTTATACATAAATAGGAAAGAAAATGACCCCAATTATAGCCCTCAATGGGCTAAAGAAAGACAAAAATATAGAAAACAATCTTTTTTTATTTTTTTGGTGCTGACTGGTACAGCGATTGAACCCTGGACCTTAGTGTTATCAGCACCATGCTCTAACCAATGGAGCTAACTGACCAGCCCTAGATAACAATCTTAAAGAGGAGAAAATGAAATTATGTAAATAGTAAACTCTCAAATTAAATTAGGGGTATTTTTCAAATACGTGATAAAAGTCAAATTCTAAGCTAGCTTCCACTGTGCTTCATGTCAAGTATTTCAAGGGCAAAGATCTGTGCCTAAAGTAGATGCCCACTCTTAGTAAACTCTCAAATTAAATTAGGGGTATTTTTCAAATACGTGATAAAAGTCAAATTCTAAGCTAGCTTCCACTGTGCTTCATGTCAAGTATTTCAAGGGCAAAGATCTGTGCCTAAAGTAGATGCCCACTCTAAATCAGCCCACCAGCACCTCACCTAGACCTTAGACAGACAGAGTTAGCACACTGTCTCTCCGGCTGCATCCTCAATCACACCACCACAGTTTAGTCCATTGTTTCTCTGATGAATTGTCCTAGACAGTCTAGGGCTGTTGTTTTTATTGTTGTCATTATAATCATAATCATAATTTAGACTTTTAGTCAAAAAAGAGGCTTGAAGCTTAATGGGCTCTTTTGGATTTTGGAGATGATAACCAGCACCTATGAGTAGGCTATTCTCACCCATTTACTAAGAAAAATGTAGGGCAGTAGTTTTGAGTGGGGCCTGGAGCAAGGGGAGGCTCTGTAGCAAGTCTAGGTAGAGTACAAACTGTTCTGTCCCTGGGGCTATGCATGAACAAGGGTCAATCCATCAATGGCCAATTAATCATGACCAGTGACTTGCAAAGTGCTCCTACAAATGGAGATGCTGTATGGGACCGCTGGGAAACTGTAGGAGAAGCACCACAAAGGCTACTAAGGTGTTAGTTAGAGCAGAACCGTACTCTTTTACAGATAATTATTCTCCTTTTGAGAAACAGCTCATGCTTGCTACTAGACCCTGGTACAGGACACTTGACTATGGGACATAAGTGACTATGTGACCAGAAGAACCCAGCTTTCTACTTCTTTTTAGGCTAAGTGTATACAGTAGGCATCCACTATCAAGTGAAAATGCTATCTAAGAAATCAGGCTCAAGCAGTCACAAAAGGTGTAGGTTGCACGGGTAGGTGACTCAGACTCCTACGCCACCCATACCTGTTGCTTTGTCTCCTCTCCCTCAGTACACCTCTGTCCTCACAGGAAGTTCCTTATGATTGTCCAACATAAGAGGGAAAACCTCAGGCCTGATTTATGGATCAATCCATGAAATGTAATTGACACAAACTGGAAGTGGACAGCTGTAACATTACAGCTCCACTCAGGAGAGCAGTGCGGGGAAATCCTTCTGGTGGGCAGAAGTGAAAGTGCTATATTGATTTTCCACATTGTCTGTACTGAGAGATCCCCAAAAGAATGAATCTACATCAATCCATGGGCCGTTGCTAACAATATGGGAGGATGGAAAAGAACAAAAGATTGGAAGATCAGTGACAAGGTCTGGGAAAGAAGTATGTGGACGGACTTTTCTAAGTGGGCACAGCATGATGATATTTAAATACCTATATGGGAGCTCACGCACCCTCTTTAGAGGAAGCCCTCAATAATCAGATGGGCAAGATGACACCTGTGGAGGCCGGTCACCCTTCTCTCCAGTGCTTATTCAATGAGCCCTTGTAAAAAATGGACATGGCAGCAGGACCCAACAGCATGTCCCTAAGGGCCCAACAACATGGGTATGCATGGGTCAACCTCATGGACTTCCCCTCTGCAGGCCTAACCTGATTATCACCACTGACGGCATATCTTTCCCATAGCAGAGACCAATGATGTTGGGCGTGGAGGGGAGAAAACCAATCAACCACGATGTGGCAGTATTTACACTATACTCTTTGTGTCACAGAAGGGGTATTCCCTGGAATAGACACATAGATTCGCCATCTCTGCCAGTAAGGCTATTGCCTGTAATGCTCCATTGTCCAATACTTGAGGATACTTAATTCATTGTCACAATATGTTTCCCCCCCCCAACATACTGTGATTAACCAAGGAACTCTTTTTACCTGGGTCGATTCCAATTTTGTACTATTTCATAGAGTACTATGATAAATATCTTTGTGTATAAAGGTTCTCCACATTAAGAATTTTTTTTCCCTTAGGCTAGATTATCAGAAAAAAAATGACTGGGTCTAAGGTTAAGGATATTAAGGCTCCTGAGACATATTTTCAGGTATCTGTCTGAAGGGCAGCATAAACAGTAAAGCCACCTGAATTGGAAAAATTGGCATGGATGACACACTCCTACTGCCGAATCATGTTATCGTGAAGGCTTGTTGAGAGGACTGCTGCATGCCGAAATTAGTTCTTTGCTTCCACACTGAACCCCAAACAATTTTATGAAGTCTTGAAAAAAAACACCTGTTTTCTCTGCTGACCAGAAGATTTCAGTAAGTTCTGACATGAGAAATGAGTGGTTTATGCTGCAAGCTCCCCATGCTATAGACTGCTGGTATTTTCCTAAAATTCTTCCCTTTTATCTGATATAACTATTAAGTATTGAATGTTTGTCCTCACAAATCCAGAAGCTTATTTCTGAGACCCACTTCATAATAATGACTCCAAAAGAGGAAAAAATAAAAGGTCTCAGCGACTATTAAGTATTGAATGTTTGTCCTCACAAATCCAGAAGCTTATTTCTGAGACCCACTTCAGAATAATGAGTCCAAAAGAGGAAAAAATAAAAGGTCTCAGCGTCTCTGGATCTGTCTGGCAATTAGGTGAATTTCTCATGATTCTAAGAGGAAGAATGAAAACACTGCAAGACATCCATTTCCACTGGAAAGATAATTATTTGAGGTATTCTATCATGAATCTGAAAAAAAAAATTGCTTGAAGAAATTAATGTCAGGTGTTTACAACCATGTTTTGAGGTTGTGACCCAGGATTCCTCCCTACTCAGAAAGGAGACACTGAAACTATTTTCAGAAAACAAAAAAAACAAACAAAAGCCATGTACCCATGATCCAGAGAATGAACACAGGGTGAGAGGGTGGGGAATGTAGACGGAGCAGCCAGAGACCATTCCTGCAGATCTACTTATTTTTTCCTACATTCCAACATTTCTCCCACTCTCAATTTTACAGAAGTTAGTCTCCCATACAAAATTTTTCACTTTCTTCTGAACAACAGAGTGCCAGATGCTATGCAAAACAACTCTAACTTTTTCCTTTTACTCAGTTGTGAAAATTTCGTTTTAGGTTATCTTTTCTTCACATATATGACAGACTCAAAAACTTATAAACAATCCCACAAGATAGTCCCACCAGCACTGCCCAGTCTGGCAGCCACCAGCCATAGGTGGCTGTTGAGTGTGTGAAATACAGCTAATGCAACTGAACTGAACTTTAATTTAATTTAATTTAATTTAAAATTTAAAGGATATTCAAGTCAGTTATTAGAACACTTTTAAATATATTTAGAACAACTTTGGTATGTAGGTATACTTTTTCAACTATATACTTCATAAAATCTAGATATATATAAAGTAATTGTAATGAAAATTTAGCATCTAAATTGAGATGTACTGTAATTGGAAAATATACACCAGATTTCAAAGATTCATGTAAAAAACAAAAATAGAATATGGCATTAATAATTTTTGTATTAAAAAAGTTTCAAACGATAAATAAATGCATTATTTTCACTGAAAAATATAATTTTTATATTGATTATATTGATTGGGACCTAAGCAACTAAGATGAGAAAAATGCACATGGAACAGGTTTGGCAGGGGAAGAGAAGGGGTTCAGCTTTCAGAAAATTGACTTGGAGATATTTATTGTACATCCAAGGGGAGATGTGTGCTTAACGTGATTAAGGACATAAAGAGTTTATCAAAGTATAACTAATAAATAAGAAATTATATAAATTACCACACAGATTTGAAAAGGAGCCATTAAAACTTCAAGAAATATTTTTTTAAAAAAATAGTAGTTAATAGAATCTCTGCGAGGAGTAAAAAACAGAATAGACATGGCACATAAGAGAATTAGTGAATTAGTAGACAATTGAAATAACCCATAATGCAGCACTGACAAAAAGGATGTGAAACATGATAGAGAGGTTAAAGGTCACAGATAATATAGGAAGATGATCTGGCATGCACCTATCAGAGTTTCAGAAGGAGATATAGAGAATGGGGCAGAAACAATATTCAAACAATGGCTGAGAATTTTCAAGATCATTGATTAGACATCAATCCTCACACTTAAGAAACTCAGTAAAACCTGAATGGGAAAATTTTTTAAAAACCTTTTACTACATGACAAACAATGGCTGAGAATTTTCAAGATCATTGATTAGACATCAATCCTCACACTTAAGAAACCCAGTAAAACCTGAATGGGAAAATTTTTTAAAAACCTTTTACTACATGCATTATAGCAAAATTCAGGACAACAAAGACACAGAGAAGGTACTAAAATTAACTAGAAAGAAAAGATAGATTACTACAAAAAATAATAATAATCAGATTGTTAGCTGAATTCTCAAAATACAATGAAAGTTGAAAGACAATAGAATAATACTATCAACAAAGTATACACCATGTGAAAAAAAACAATAATAAAAAAGTCTTATACTTGGGGTTTTAAAAAGTTTGACATAAATTACCAGACAACATTAACACATAAATTGGTTAGGGGGGTGATCAGAGTTTAATATGAAGTCCTTGAAATCTCAGGAGTTCAAAAATAAATCTGATTCAGTTTAGATTTTGTTAAGGTAAATAGGTCTTCTAAAATTACTATATAGTAAACACTAGAAAATAGAAATGGAGTATAAAGCTTTTGAATAAGTGAAGGAGGTAAATGTAATATGGAGTTGGAGGAAGGGCCTAAATTGATACAAAAAGCAGCTAGAAAGGGTTAAGGTAAATAGGTCTTCTAAAATTACTATATAGTAAACACTAGAAAATAGAAATGGAGTATCAAGCTTTTGAATAAGTGAAGGAGGTAAATGTAATATGGAGTTGGAGGAAGGGCCTAAATTGATACAAAAAGCAGCTAGAAAGGGGAACTAAGTATATAAAAAGTAGAACAAGCAGAGAGAACAAAATAAGATGGTGAAATATATCTAAATATATTAATGGTAACACTGTAGATAAGTATAACTTACACATTCAAACTTATAGGTTAGAAAAAATGGAGCAACTTTATGAAGTTACCAGTAGTTTGACACGTAAAATAAAAATACACAGAACTGCTGAGAGTGAAAGGACAAGGAAAAGATAAGGCAGGCAAATACCAAGCAAAAGAAAACTAGTATAGCTCTATTTAGCACAAACTTAAAAACAAGAAGGCATTACTAGAGATTAAGAGGGTTGTCTCACAACAATATATGCTCAAATTAAACTTAAATGCACCTAATAACATATTGCTTCAAAATATACAAAGCAAAATTGAAAGAAGCACAAGACGAAATTGATAAATTCATGTCTATATATTTCTCCCTCAATTAATGATGAATCAAACTGCAAAAAATCAATAAGGAAAATGAAATATTTGAATAACACAATTAACTAGATTAAGCTGATGGACAGATGTGAATCACTGTAACCAATAACTTTCCTTTCAAGAAAATATGGAACACTTATGAAAAATCACCATGTTCCAGGCCATAAAATGTGTCAACAAATTTCAAAGAATGGGAATTATGTAGACTGCATTCTCTCATCCCCGTTTATTAAAATAGAAAAAAAAAATTGTTTAAAAGTTTTAGAAATAAACATATAAGTCATAAGTCAAAGAAGACATCATAATAAAAAATTTTTAAACTTGCATGTGAACAATAATAAAAACACTACATATCAAAGCTTGTGGAATGCAAATATTGCTAAAGCAATGTTTAGACAGAAATTTATAGACCTAAATGCATATATATAAGAAAAAAGAGAGGCTGTAAGTTAATGAATTAATCATGTCCATTAAGAGATTAGAAAAATGAATAAATAAAACCAAAGAAGTAGAAAGAAGTAAATAAAGATGAAAACAGAGATTAATAAACAGAAAAGAATGATACAATGGAGAACAGAAAGCCAAAAGTTGGTTCTTTGGAAAGTCTGAAAAAAATCTGTAACAACGCTGGTGAAACTGATCAAGAGGTAAAGAAGGAAGGCACTAAACTGGGTTTAGGAAGAGTTCACTGCCTCTACAGGCTTCTTAATCCCACTGCCATCTAGAAGGGACTCGGGGGTTGCAAAAAAATGACTTAACTGAACATGCAGAGCACATCTCTGTGCCTCCTCCCACGTGCCCCCACTTGATCTCTCTTCTGGCAACCTTTCCACGTTTTGAGAAGCAATTTTCACCATCTCCCAGATTTACCAAAATGGTATTTGGTCTTTTGTTTCTAATTCTCCTTGTTGCTTTAGGGCTACTTATAGAAGAGAAAGGAGAAATGTCAGCATTGCATGGCCACCCATCACCCAAAGCAGCCTAAGGGGAGAGGAACCCAAGCACAAAATGGGTAGTGGTCAAGAGCAAGCACAAGGTACCCGGAACCGGCAGGAAGAAGGATTCAGACCTGGGAGCACAAAGGAATCTTTAGGGGATCTCAGCAGCACTCAGGCACCAGACTGCAAGATCTGCAGTCATGGGAGAGGCACCTGACATCCACTGGACCATAGAAGTGAAAAATCAACCGGTGGGCTTCTAAAAAACTTTGGATGAGGATTCAGTTAAAACAACATTTCTGATTTTTCTTCTAGTTAGCTGTAAAAGAAAGAGATTAATCTCAAATACTCTAGTTACACATCATTCTAGTAAGTCAAAATCCCTAATGATTAATAAACTGTTTTTCAAAAGAAGCAAAACAACAAAACCACATTAATATAACACAAATGTAAAAGCAGCACTTGCCATATTTTCTGAGGCTGGTGCTATATAGATAAAGTGAAAGGATGCTGGAGACAATGGCTTTCAAGAGGAAGTCAGGAAGAGGTTTGGGCTTGAACTGCTTACACACATTGGGCTGTCTTCAGAAAAAAAACCATAATGTAAAAGGGCTTGGGCTATTTTCTTTTCCCCAGTGATCCCAACAAAACCCTGCCATCTAGGCTTCCAAGCATGAGAAATGACGCTATCTAGAAAATGACCCTGCACATTTTGAGGTATTTACATTTCACACCAAAATGAGGGAACGTTATAGTAGGACATAATAATCTGAGTCACTAGGATTCAGTTTCAGAAGATTATTTGAGGACTTTGGCAAGCAGCCACATTAGATCCTGACATCACAGGCACCTCTGTCTATTGGAAACCCGCCCGTCCCCAAGAACGCACATCTTGCATACTCTTCTCAAATGCCTACTCAGTGAGATTAAATGGTCAACTCATGACATGGATTTGTGCATCCTTGCTGCAAATCACATGTCTTATCAGTGGCCTTACACTGTAAATCACAGCTACAGAGCATTTTTCTTGCCTCAGCTAATAATATATAAATATATACAAAAAATTTAACTCATAATAACCTAAGGTAATGGTTGAATAAAAAAAAAATAACAATTTTCTAAAAGCTTTAGGTACAGTTTCAGAAAGCTCTTTTTACTGTCCTGACAGAAACACAGAATTCATTTTGAGGGTAAGTTTGAAATGGATGAGGTTTCTCTTAGTAAAGCACTTAGCCCATCCCCCAACCAATTCCATCTCTCAGCCTTTTCCTCACTAATTCTCTGGTGGTGTCATGTTGTTCTGGTTTTCCTGTCACTAGCAATTGATCACATAAATTAATTTGCATTAGGATGCTAATGACACAGTGTTACTTTGGAGTTACCCTATCCAAGATTTTCTAAATTTTTAAAGAAGAGATGATGGAAAGGAATAACTGTCCAATTGTTTAATCCACCTTGTGTTGAGCCACCACAAAGGCTCCTAAGGTGGGTGAGGTGGGGGCAAAGGTGGACAGAAGTGCTTTCCTGGCTCTCCTTAAGAGGTGCTTACCTCCTCTTGCAGTCTGCCATGATTAAAGGTGCTGGCCACTTAAATTCTTACCAATTCTCCCAAGCTAGATAAATATTCACATGATGTTTATGATTTATATCCATATACATTTATATGATGCAAGATTCAAAATGAAAATGTCAAAAACACTGAGCTTTCAAAATAAACTTTAGAATATTTATATATACACAAGCATACATACATATATACTTACTTCCTTTAACATTTTTGCTCTTCCTGCTCTAGTATTATCTATACTGACTACATTGCAATAGGAGTTGAGATGAGTATAGCCATTTGGGGGAGCAATTTGGCACTAGGTGGTCAAATTGAAGTTTGCACAAAATAAGCCCCTGTAATTCCACTTCTAGGAACATATCCTCAAGAATTTCTTGTGCATATGCATAAATAGGTTTCAAAGATGTTTATTAAATGCAGCCACACAGTAGCCAAAATAATCTAAAGTTCATCATAGAGCTGGTTGGTTAGCTCAGTTGGTTAGAGTGCGGTGTTATAACACCAAGTTCAAGGTTTCAGATCCCCATACTGCCCAACCACCAAAAATAAAATAAAGTTTATCGTAGAGGAACAGAGTTTAAAAATGTGGAATTTTCATATGATGAAATGGTACTTAGCGGCTAAAAATATGAACATAATCTGTGTAAAACAACCTGATAGTTCCCTCAAAAACACTGAGTGATAAATGCAAATTGCAGAATGCACAGAGTAAAAGAGAGAACTCCTGTGGACAACTCTACAGTGAAGTCAGATATGGAGAGCCAATAAACATACAGTTATATTCTGCCTCACCAGTAAAGAAAAGTGAACTAAAAAGCAAGATTCTGGGATCTTTTCCTTTGCCTAAGAAATTGGCAATGTTGATGAATAATCATCCTCAATGAGGGCAAGGCATGTGGATCTGACACACTCATATGCTACTGATTGCAAAATAAATTTATAAATATTCCTGGAGGGTCATTTGGAAGTATATATCAAAAGCCTAAAGAAAAGTAAACAAATTTTTACAGTGTGCCTCATTGCAAGAAAATAAAGGATGTATACAAAGATGAAGTTACAATAAAAAGTCTGAAGTGCCTAATGTCTTAAAAGAGTGACTTTGAACAAATTATGGTACATAGGTTAAACAGATTATTATAAAGATTAACATAATTAGAATAATCAATACTAAATTTGCTCATATGCTGTTTTAAAAAAAACTATCATCTTATTCGTGTTTTAAAAGTATATTCATATGGTCCTTATTATTCAAGGATATCTCTTAAACAGAGAAAATTCACTTAAAGTGAATTCACTTAAAATTCCACAGTAAGTAATGGAAAATAAAAAGATTTGATTAGCACTATATTTTAAGGGCAAGAAACAAGAAAATACATTTTATTTGATATTTTACCAAATGTGACATAACTACAACTTCACAGTATTTCTTAGCACTGCACTGCCCAATTCAATAACTGTAGCCACATGTGGCTACCAAACACTTGAAATTTGGCTAGGCCAATTGAAATGTGTTGTGGGTATGAAAATCCATATCAGATTCCAAAGACTTAGTATGGAAAAAAGAATGTCAAATATCTCCTTAATAATTTTTACATTGATTATATCTTGAAATGTATCCAAAATTATATTTTTTGTTTGTTTGTTTTTGTCAGCTAGTTGGTACAGGAATCTGAACCCTTGATCTTGGTGTTATAACACCATGCTCTAACCAACTGAATTAACAAAATTATATTTGACACATCAGATTAAATATATTATTAAAACTATTTTCACTTTAACATGCCTACTGGAAGCTTTGAAACTGCATGTATTCCTAGCATTCTACTCCTATTGGAAAGTGCTATCTTAGAACAAATCAAGTTTTCAGATTTGGGGCATAATTTTCCTAGAAAACTTAAAGAAGAGCACAAAACATCCTTCAATGAGCGTTTGTCATTTTTGCAAGCTCAGGAAGAGCATCATCATTGTGCAAAATTATTTAAGGATGGGCATCAGAAGAACCTCTCTACTTTGTCATTCAACTCATTCTCTTCTGGAGCACGCATGGTGTCTTTTTCCAGGTACATTTCTCTTTTTCAATCCTTAGCAGGTTTAAGGCTGCCAGCAACCCAGTTTTTCAACAGTGAGCAAGTATTTCCTGCAGATTGTCAACCCAGTTTCATCAACTTCACAAAGTCCTCCATCTTTTGCAAGATTTGCTGTTCTACTCTGGAATGGATTTGCACTGTGATGTCCAATAAAATCCTCTATAATTGGAGAGCAACTGACCCATAAAGAAAATGATGCTTAGGTAGGCAGACACCCTTTAGTGTTATGTTAAGACATCAGAATGGAGACTATATATAAGTGGAAAGTTCATTAGTGAATGTTTTCATGTGATGATACCTCTTACTCCTATGAAGGTTCATAATCATTGGGATTCAGAAAATAAATATTTTAAAAGGTATAGATGTGTGTATGTACCACATATATATACACACACACACACACACACACACACACACATATAAACTCACTATATCAAATGAATAAATGACCTCTGTGAAAAAATATATAAAAATTTCAAAAATGACTGAGTGGTAGAAATACAGGTGATTTCTATTGTCTTCTTTTTGTTTGCCTGTATTTCTATATTTAATATGTCTAATATTAACATGTTAAATTAGATTAAATTTAATTTCAAACACCAGGTCAAATCCCATATCCTCCATGAACTACGCCATTTGGACAGTTCTGCCCCTAGTGAAGCCCCTCTTCAGGACTCCAAGTCAATGCTGTTTGATAATTTATTACTAACTGCATTGCATAATTATGTCAATAACTAACATTTATATGCCAGACACTGTTCAGAGAGCTTTACATTTATCAATCCTTGTAACCTCTCCAACCGCTCTGATCTTTCTTCAAGCCATTGATCCTCAAGTATGAGAAGAAGAAAAAATGCCTTTCTGAAAGGAGGGGTGTCAGTATAATTTGAAAAAGCAAATTCAATATTAAAATATCATTTTAAACCCAAAAATACATATAATCTTCCCATAATACAAATTTTGAAAGGAAAACTCAAAAGGGATTGATATTATATTTAATGATAACTTTAATGGATTAATGGAGATATAGAAAAGGATGTCGATAAAATTAAACACAGAAAAAATTTAAAACAAAGACAAACACTATTAGAATAGCAGAAGTATAAAATGTCTTAACATGTTAAAGGACATATACCCAAACCTAAAACAACCATCATACTCTTGGTGAATATTTGTAACTATTACCAAAGTCAAACACCAGATTCGGAGGTCAACTATCACCACTATTACTCAGCATTATGTTGGAGGGCCTAGGCAGTGCAACACACCAAGAAAAAGATAAATTTTAAAACAGAAGAAACAAAATCACCATTATTTTTGATGCATACAGCTTTCTACAGAATATCCAGAGAATCCACAAACCAACAAAGACACTAGATAGAAAATTAACATATGAAAACCAATCCCATTACTATATACTGGCAATAACCAATTTAAAAAATGTAATTGGATGGAAAAAGATCCCATTCACAGGAGCAATAAAACCTGTCAACGCCTAAAGAATGAATAAGTAAAATGTGGTATATACATAGGATGGAATATACCAATAAAAAGGAATGAAGCAATGAGACATATTACAATATAGATAAACCTTGAAAACATTTTGCTAAGTGAAAGAAGCCAGACACAAAATGCCACTTATTGAATTACTGTATGATTTCATTTATATAAAATGTCCACAATGGACAAACTGATAGAGACAGAAAGTAGATTGGTGGTTGCCTAGTGCTGGGTGTGTTGGGGGGCAGGGCAGAAGGGCAGACTAGGGAGTGACAGATAAGTACAGGGTTTCTTTTGCAGAGGACAAAAATGTTCTAAAATCAGATTACATTGATAGCTGTATACCCGGTGGATTTACTAAAAAAAAGCTGAATTGGAAACTTTAAATGGGGAATTGCATGGTATGTGAATTATATACCTCAATAGAGCTATTAATAAAATAACAATAAGGACAAAAAAACCTGTATGGTGCCTAATACAAGTTCCAGACCTTTACGGAAAATATTATAAAGCTTTATAGAATGATCTAAAAAAAATTTATAGAGATTGACCATGTCCATGAATGAGATGTATCAATAATAAAAAGATGAAACTCTTCCCTAATTAATCTATAGATTCAAAATAAATTATAACAGGAGTTTTCATGGAAAGGGATAGATTCTAAAATTCATGTTGAAACCTAAAGGGTCAAGAATAGCGAGGACAATTTTAAAGAAAAAGGATAAGAAGGGAAGATTTATTATAAAGCTTTAATAATTAAATGAAATAGTATTAGCTCAGAAATCACAAAAAGATGATTAGAACAGAACAGAGAATCAAGAAATAGATCCAAAAATATAACAGAAATTGGTATATTACAGAGATGACAACAAAATAAATGAGAAAATAGTATACTATTCATTAAATGATAAGAAAATAAATGGTTTTCAATATGGAAAACAATTAGACCACTGACTCATACAGTACGGAAATATAAATTTCAACTGAGACCTAAATGTGAAAAACAAAACTTTTCCAGTAGGATGCCACAGCCCTGCTGGAGCAACAGGCAGCCATGCCATCAACAACACTCCCTGCCATTGCTGCAAAACACCAGTGCAGAATGAGTGGGCCAAGACATCAATCACCACAGCAACTGCTACCACAAGGATGGCTTGCTGCCTCACCAGCAAGCACTGCTACCTCATATGTGACCTATGACCACTCATTGGCATAGATAGAAGGAGCATCACCAGTGGAGCCCGGGGAAAGAGGAAAGAAGAGAGACCCACCCATAGTCACCCATTCAAATAGTACACCCCAATGCACCTATCAGGGTCAGGGGGAGCTAACCAGAGTACCAACAGTCCCACCCAAAAACACCCACCATAACCTAAGAGTGACAAGACTCCAAAGTGCTACACCCCAAAATTCAAGAGCTTGCCCACATCCTGATGAACCAACATAATGTCATCAAATTCATCAAGGAAATACTAAGAACCAGGTCATGGAGGCACTCTCATGCAACTCCAGTACTGAATTTGACCAAAGTACCTACACAGAGACTACACTACTGTGTCTGCCAGGAACCAGTACTAAAACAACCCATTCAAACATCCTCATAAAGCACATCTACAAGAGAAAATTCTTCTATGCCAACTCCACTCTAGAGTACTAGAAAAAGCACCTGCTCTACCAGACAACTAAACACCAATGTAGAGATACTAGGAATGTTAAAAGAACAAGAAAATATGACACCACCAAAGGAATATAGTAATTCTCAAATATCAGATCCTATAGAACAGGAAGTCCTTGAAATGATTGAAAAGGAATTTCGAGTAATAATCTTAAGGAAACTCAATGAGATATAAGAACACTCAGACAACATAACGAAATGAGAAAAAGTATCCAGGACCTGAAGGAGGAAATATACAAAGAAATTAATTCCCTAAAAAAGAATGTAGCAGAGCTAGTGGAGCTGAAGGATTCATTCAACAAAATAAAAACACACAACAGAGAGCTTAAACAGCAGGCTAGAATAGGCAGAAGAGAGAATTTTTGATCTTGAAAATGGCCTTTTTGAAATAACCCAGGGAGACAAAAAAAAAAAAAGAGAAAAGAATTTTTAAAAATTAAGAAAATCTAAGAGAGATAGTGGACAACCTTGAGTGCACAAATATCTGAATCATGGGTGTTCCAAAAAGGGAGGAAAAAGGAAAATGCATTGAAAATACATTCGATGAAATAATAGTGGAAAACTTCCAAGGTATAGGGAGAGATACAGACCTTCAGATCCAGGAGGCTCAAAGGTCCCCAAACAGATTCAACTCAGAAAGATCATCTCCAAGACACATTATAGTCAAATTGCCAAAGCTCAAAGACAAAGAGAGAATCCTAAAAGCAGCAAGAGAAAAGCATCAAGTCACCTATAAGAGAGCCCCTATCAGACTAAGAGCAGACTTTCATCAGAAACCCTAAAGGCCAGAAGAGTATGGGAAGATATATTCAAAATACTAAAAGACAAAAATTACCAGCCAAGAACACTATACCTGGCAAGGTTATCCTTCAGAAATGAAGGACAAATAGTATATTTCCCAGACAAACAAAAACTGCTGGAGCTCATCACCGCACGACAAGCCCTACAAGAAATACTCAAGGGAATACTGCACCTGTTACCTGAAAAACAACCACTACGACCATGAACACACAAAAAAGAACAAAACCCAAAAGTAAAATAAAAATGCAAACAATAAAGAGAAAAGAACTTTATCTATCCAACTCAAGAAACCAACAAACACAGAAGAAAAATGTAAAATGAAAAGAAAAGAACAAAAGATGTTTAAAACATCCAAACAAAATCAGTAAAATTCCAGGAGTAAATCAACACCTTTCAATAATAACTCTTCATGTAAAAGGATTAAATTCCCCACTCAAAAAATACAAAATGACTGGACCAAAAAGACAGACCCAACGATATGCTGTCTTCAAGAGACTAACCTAACCTATAAAGATACACACAGACTAAGAGTGAAAGGATGAAAAAGATATACCTTGCAAATAGAAACCAAAAACAAGCAGGAGTAGCTATTCTTATAACAGCTAAAACAGACTTTAAACCAAAACCATAAAAAGAGACAAAGAAGGCCTCTATATAATGATAAAGGGATCTATCCAGCAAGAAGACATAATAATCATAAATATATAGGCACCCGACATTGAAGCAGCCCAATATAGAAAGCAAACACTATTAGACCTAAAGAAAGAGATTGACCCAAACACCATAATAGTATGGGATCTGTACATACCTCTCTTAACGTTAGACAGATCATCTACACAAAAAATCAACAGAGAAACATAAGATGTAAACAATACTTTAGACCAATTGAATGTGGCAGACATTTACAGAACATTGCATCCAACAACAGCAGAATATACATTCTTCTTATCACCACATGGAACATTCTCCAGAATAGACCACATGTCACAAATCGAGTCTCAACAAACTTTAAAACATTAAAATTAATTCATGTATTTTTTCAGACCACAATGGATTAAAACTGGAAATCAATAACAAACAAAACTCTGAAAACTATACAAGTACATGGAAATTAAACAATGTTCTACTGAATGACATAGGGGTCCAAGAAGAAATTAAATAGGAAATCAAAAAATTTATTGAAACTAATGAAAATAACGACACATCATACCAAAACCTGTGGGATATTGCAAAAGCAATACTAAGAAGGAAATTTATCAAAATAAATGATTACATTAGAAGAACAGAAAGATTGCAAATAAATAACCTAATGCTTCACCTTAAAGAATTAGAAACACAGAATAATCCAACCCCAATGTTGGTAGATGAAAAGAAATAATTAAGATCAGAGCAGAACTAAATGAAATAGAGACCCAAAAAACAATACAAAAGATTAATGAAACAAAAATATTGGTTTTTTGAGAAGATAAGCAAAATAGACAAGCCATTAAGCTAGGCTAACTAAAAAAAGAAGATAGAAGACACAAATAACAAAAATTAGAAATGAAAAAGGAGACATTACAACCAATATCACAGAAATACAAAGAATCATTAGAGTCTATTATAAACAACTATATGCCCACAAATTTGAAAACCTGGAGGAAATGGACAAGTATCTGGACACATACAAACTACCAAGACTGAATCAAGACCTCACAGAAAACTTGAACAGACCAATAACATTCAAACAGACTGAACTGTAATCAGCAGTCTCCCAACAAAGAAAAGCCCAGGACTGGATGGCTTTACTGCTGAATTCTACCAGACATTTAAAGAGGAACTAACACCAATCCTTTTCAAACTATTCCAAAAAATTGAAACAGAGGCCATTCTCCCAAACTCATTTTTATGAGGCAAACATCACCCTGATACAAAACCAGACAAAGATACAACAACAGCAACAAAAAAAGAAAAAACAAGAAAACCACAGGCAAATATATTTGATAAATACAGATGCAAAAATCCTCAATAAAATATTATCAAATAGAATACAGTGACACATCAAAAAAATTATACACTATGATCAAGTGGGATTTGTCCCAGGGATGCAAGGATGGTTCAACATGCACAAATCAATAAATGTGATACACCACATCAACATAATCGAGGACAAAAACCATATGATTATCTCAATAGATGCTGAAAAAGCATTTGACAAAATTCACCGTCCTTTCATAATAAAGACTCACAAATTAGGTATAGAAGGAAAGTATTTCAACACAATTAAAGCCATATATGACAAATACACCACCAATATCACTGTGAATGGGGAAAAGTTGAAAGCTTTTCCCTTAAGAACGAGAACAAGACAAAGATGCCCACTCTCACCACTCCTATTCAACATAGTATTGGTAGTACCAGCCAGAGCAATCAGGGAAGAAAAAGAAACAAAGGGCATCCAGATTGGAAAAGATGAAGTCAAACTGTCCCTGTTCACAGATGACATGATCCTTTATATGGAGAAACCTAAAGTCTCCACAAAAAAACTCTTAAAGTTGATAAAAAAAAAATGTCAGTAATGTTGCAGATGTAAAATCAGTGCACAAAAATCAGTAGCATTCTTTACTCCAACAGTGAACTACCAGAAAAAGAAATCAAGAAAGCTAGCCCATTTAAAATAGTCACCAAAAAAATAAAATACCTAGGAATAAAGTTAACCAAGAATGTGAAAGATCTCTATGATGAGAACTACAAATCACCGTTGAAAGAAATTAAAGTGGATACAAGAAAATGAAAATATATTCCATGCTCTTGAATTGGTAGAATTAACATTGTGAAAATGTACATACTACCCAAAGTGATCTATAGATTCAATGCAATCCCCATCAAAATACCAATGACATTCTTCAAAGAAATAGAAAAAAAAAAATTCTACCATCCATAAGGAACAACAAAAGACCCCAAACAGCCAAAGCAATCCTGAGCCAAAAAAATAAATAAATAAAGCTGGGGGCATAACATGACCTGATTTCAAATTATACTAGAAAGCTATAGTAACCAAAACAGCATGGTACTAGCATCAAAACAGACACACAGACCAATTGAACAGAATAGAGAACCCAGAAATCAGGCCATACACCTGCAGCCATCTGATCTTCCACAAAGGCACCAAGAACATACACTGGGGAAAAGACTGCCTCTTCAATAAATGGTGCTTAGAAAATTGGACATCCATATGCAGAAGAATGAAAGTAGACCAGTTCCTCTCACCATATACCCAAATCAACTCAAAACAAATTAAAGAATTAAATATACATCTTGAAACCATAGAACTCCTAAAAGTAAACATAGGAAAAACACTTCAGGAAATAGGACCGGGCAGAGATTTTATGAAGAATACCCCAAAGACACAGGCAACAAAAGGAAAAATAAACAAATGGGATTATATCAAACTAAAAAGCTTCTGCAGAGCAAAATAAA
>NW_007734740.1:46905-51843 GCF_000696425.1 Galeopterus variegatus | reverse complement strand
CCATCAATGGGGAATGTTTAAACTCTGGTATGTCAAACAGAGAAATACTACATAAAAACACATAAACTAGATCTACAGTGATCAAAACATGTTATCAACACATGTAAAAAAAAAGCTGAGTAAAAAAATTCACAAAAATAGATAATACAGGCCTCCAATACAGTAAAACTTTAAGCACGAAATAAGAGTCCATAATCTGACGGGCACACACTCAGTCCCAACGCTGCAGGCTGCATGGACTCAACCCTAAGTTCTGACCCTTCACTGTCTGGATTTCCCTCTTGCTTACAAGAGGGTTTTCTATTTCCAGCAACCCAATACTTAGACTTAATTGGCTACTACATGTAAAGTGCTATACCAGGTGAAAGGAAGGACAAAAGAATTATGCAAGGCTCTTCCCATAACTCAGCTAGGAAAGTTGTGTCAGTAACTTGGCTCTTGGTCCTTGTTCTGGCTCCCACAGTGTGTGGATTTTCATGCTAGTGCTTAATTGCCAAGGCTCAGTTCCTTCATCTATAAAATGGAGAAGTCACCCTTCTTCTATTATGAAGAGTAAATGAATATATATAGTGCACATGGCATACACTCAACACTCAGTGATTATGTCCAACAAATGAATCCAGTTTTCTGAACAGCACCTCAGTTACGCTGACAGTGAAAGCAAAAGGTGACAAATGGGAAGAGGGCACTGAACGGGTCCACTTAGTCCGTGTAGTGGATTGAATTATGTCCCCCCCAAACTCAATGATGCTTGAACTGTGTCCCCCACATTTATGTATTAGAAACTTAGCCCCCATTGTGACTGTTAACAGGGTGGGAAATCCTATTATGGTAACTGAAAGGTGGAACTTTGAAGAGGTGATTGGATTGTAGGAACATGCAGTAGTGAATGGATTAAAAATGGTGATCGGGGGCGTGGTTCTGAGGGCTTTAAAAGAAGAGGAGAGTGTCTTTCTCTCTCTCTCTGCTTCCAGTATCTCGCAATGTGAGACCCCTGGGTCACTGTCACCACCACCAGATGGACTTTGGACTTCCCGGCCTCCGAAACTGTAAGCAATAAATTTCATTTTTCTTTATAAATTACCCAGTTTCAGGTATATTGTTATAAGCAACAAAAACGGACTAATACAGCCCTCTCCACACCTATACACACTATCCCTCCCCTCCCCCTCATGACTTGGCCCCAACCTGTGGGATGTTGGTGCATTTCTTCCAGAAACAGTGTGGCTGCAGCCAGGCCTATTTATTCTTCCCGGCTATTTATTCTTCACATGGACAGTGCTCTGTGAGAAGAAACTACCTGCCTCTGGAAAGAGAATTCTCTCAAACCTTTGGGTGGATTCTGGGGTGAGATGAGGCTAAAAGGATCATAACACATGTAAGCTTGTTTCTGTTGATTCTCTTTAAAAATCTCAATGACACATCATCTTAGCTCCACATCGCTGAGAGGCAGGCAATGGTGTCTCACCTCCACCCCCCAACACACAGCTACCCCCAACCCACAAGCCATCTTCCTAAAGAGCTGGAGTAGAGTTCTGTCCATGGATTTAGTAGTAGTGTCCAGAGAAGGGGCGTACCTGCCAGACACTGGAAAAGAGTATTTTGAAATCATTTTTGGAGATACAGTCATCCCTAGGTATCTGTGGTGGATTGGTTCCAGGACTTCCCTTGGATACCAAAATCTACGGTTGCTCAAGTCCCTGATATAAAATGGCATTGTATTTACATATAATCTACCTAGATCCTCCCTATATTTTAAATAATCTCTAGATTACCTACAATACCTAATACAATGTTATACTCTGTAAATAGTTGTTATACTGTATTGTTTAGGGAATAACAAGAAAAAAGTCTGTACATGTTCAGTACAGACGCCATTTTTTTCCCGAATATTTTCGTTCTGCGATTGGTTGAAGCCACAATGTGGACCCCAGGAGAGGAGGCCCGACTGTACTGAGCTGTTGGATTTTATTCCTGGGATTCCTTTCTGAGGGCTTGGGAAAGGATGGTATTTCAGTTCTCCAGCCAATGTGGCGCCACCATGTGGCAACAGCACAAACAGTTCATAAATCACTCGGTTTTTTAATTCTGATTCCCCACCAATTTTTAACTTTGAAATTCAACTTATTTCCTTTCTTATGTTTCGAATGAGAATTTGTTCATATTTTTTCATTCATATTTTAATGTCACACTATTTCATATTTGTATTATTCAAATTTACTTATGAAAAAGTTCTTTTGGGGAAAAAAACAGTCTCCATTTATCACTGTCAACACTGTTCTATATGGGGTGTGGCTCGTTACACTACCAAAGAATTGATGATCAGGGTGTGGTGGGACAACAAACTCCTTCCCCACCCAGAACTTAAGACCAAATTCTTCCTTCTAGTTTTCTGTACTGGTTTAGGTTTGCATTCATTTTAAAAAAAGGTAGAAAATCATCAGGAAGTCTCATTTTAGCTTGAGAAGTAAAATGATAAAATAAATAATAATAGTAATAAAAATAAAACATGCCTGACAAAACTAAGCAGGGTGATGGTTACCCTTAGGAGACGGTGCTTGTAAGGGTAATGGGAAGATTAGGAATATTCTAGATCTTCATCTGGGCACTGGGTACACAGATGTGTTCAGCTGGTGAAAATCCATTGAGTGTATACTTAAGAACTGTGCAATTTTTTTGTAATTATATTATACTTCAATATAATGCTAAAACAATTTCACCAAGAGTCATCCTTCTTTAATTTGCCTTTGAGACAAGCAGCTGGGCAAACACAATCATAATAGGGAAGGCTAAAACAGGGGAATGTCCAGTTTTCTATGCGAAAAGAATCAGCCAGCAAGAAATCAATTGCTCTAAAAGCCAAGGCCTCAGATGTGCTCTTCCTCTGTCCCTCTAGGCAGAGAGGAAGGAGACAGGACACAATCTATACTATTGCTAGTTTACATAACTGAGCACAGCAAACACTTCACTGTCTCAAAAGTAAACATGTCCTGGAGCCAGAAAACTCCTCCTTCCTTCCCTCTCCCCCCCCCCCCCCCCCCCACACAAATGAAACCCAGACCACAAAGAGATACACATAATTTCCAGAGACACACGGCGACTCCTCAGAGACAACACACACACACACACACACACACACAGCCTCCTCCCCCCACAAAACACACAGAGTCCCCAGCCCCATCGATACAGCTTCTGGCCCACAGAAACACCCCAGAAATGGGGAGGAGCAGGGGTGGCGGGTAATTAGGAGACATGCAGCTGCCCATGGCCAGGCAAGGAATATAAGCAGGAAGATAGAAATCAGTATTTTCAAAATCTTAGCAAATTAAATTTCTCTAGAAAGTGGATTTTTAGATTTGCCAACAGAGTCCTAGATGTTTCTGTACAATTCTTTAAATCACCTCCATTTCCACCCACAGCCCCAGATCCCTCGGACCACTTCCCTTCTACTTTTTAATATAACCCCAGTGCATTTTGACATCTGTCATATCCTTTGAACCCCAAGTGCCTTGGGAAGATTGAAAGGCAGGGATTATTCCATTTTATAAATGAAAAAGTTGAAGTTTAAAGACGCTTGTCAGTCATCACAAAGCTATGTAAGTAGTCATCTGATCACTGAGTTTCAGAGTTGGGGGATGGGTGGGCTGGGTTAGAGGGACAGGGTGATAAGGGCAAGAGAGAAATGAAGCCAGACACGGCATTTTCTAGGAGCAGGTGGGAACCAACGTTAAGGAAATCAACCCCATAGCGTACCTGCTTCTCTTAGGAAGTCCCTAGGCCCAAACTGGTGTGTTCACTTAAGAGTCTCTGGGATACTTATCCTGAAGAACAGGGCTCCCTCGGGGGAAGGAAGCGGAGAAGGACGGATCTAGCAAATTCCATTACCCTGCCGAGATGTGAGACGTTAGTAAATTAAGTGACCCGGTAGAGAGAGAGTGCTCCAAATGCCGCAGGTCTCGGGGTTCCCACCACTAAATCGTACCTCTCCACGCTCACCCGGAAACCGCGTTACCATCAAACCTGTGTGGAGTCCCTTGGGATCGGCTCCCTACCTCTCCAAGTCCTGCGTTTTGGAGAAAAGGAGTGTGAGGAGAAGACCGGGATGAAGCTGAAGTGACCGTCTCCCCCCAAACGCGCCCCTCCCTAGACAAACGGGGGCGGGGGCCAGACGCGATCCAGGCGCGTTCGAAGTCTGCGCACCGGCCGTGACCTTGGACGAATCCCTCATTAGCCCCATTTTACAGAATTTAAAAGTCCGAAAGAGTCAAGTCCGCCGCGCCGGGCTGCAGCTGGGCGCTTACCAGATGGTTTAAGGAGCCCCGCCGGTGAGTCGGTCGCGTAGTAGGTGCGCTCTGAGCCGCAGCCCAGGGGCTACGTGGCCAGCCCAGCGGGGATCGGAAAACGCGAAGGAAACGCACAGGCGAGCTCCCGCCCCGGCAGCGAAAGAAAGGGGTGGTTCCGACTCTGCGACGATCCTCCAGCAAGTTCAAGTCCCCCCATCTCCAAGCCCCTCCGCAGAGGCGGACTGGCCGTGCCCCCGGGCCCTGGCTCAGGACGCACACAGGGAGCTGGGGAACCTGAAAGACACCTCCACACACCCACCCCCTTAAGTTGCGGCAATGTCAGCGGGAGAGTGGCGCAAAGCTGCGGGAGCGGAGGGGAGGGGACGGTACTCACACGGAGTGGCTGGCCTGAAGCAGGTCCTCGGTCAGGGTCATCGATGGCGGCCGGGCTCAGACCACCGCGCCTCGGGATGCCCAGGGCTCCTACCGCAGCGCGGCGCGTGGATTAGAAGGCTGCGGGCAGCGAGGCAGGGGCGCGAGTCGGTCGGCGCGCCAGAGCTGGGCTGCAGCTCTGCGGTGGCTCGGCCGCCAGAACCGCAGCCTCAGCAGTAGCTGGGGAGCAGGCTGAGGCTAGTTATTTTAGTTATTTCAATTA
>NW_007734740.1:41479-46298 GCF_000696425.1 Galeopterus variegatus | reverse complement strand
GGGACCCGCGCCCCTCTCCCGGCTCCCCCCCGCGGCGCAGTGCGGTGTTGGGGCAGTGGCCCGGGACCCCCCAGGCGCAACTTCAGGTGGTTCCCAGATTTGACGTAAGGCATTTCCTGTCCCATTCCTCTGATCCCTAAGGGTCCGGACCCTGACTGACCGCGGAGGGATGGGGCACCGGAATCCGGGGCCTGTCTGGTTCTAAGAACACCGCGGTCCGCCAGCCAGAGCCTCTCCAAAGCTGGCGTTGCGCTCCTCCACCGACAGCTCTTCCTTACTTCACAGTCCCTGGGTATTTTAAAGTCACCGTGGGGATCCTAATCTGGATACCTTTAATTCTCCCATGAATTTACTGTTCTAGCGATGCTCATTCGTTCAAAACGCACTGCTGACTGGGTACGCGCTTGGCGCGGGGAGCTGTCCAGGATAATGTGCACCCAAGTCTCCCAAAGCCCCCACAGCTGCCGCACCGACGGGGTAGTGAGCCCGCTCTGTTACAAGGACGTCCAAAGACTGCTGAAGTGAGGGTACGCATTCGGGCTCATGCCAGGAGTTCTCGGTCCTGGGAGATAGATGACTGAGAATTGAAAGGTTTCACTCCAGGTCAGGGCATCTTCTTGCGCCTTTGCGTCCATCAAGCACGGGGCCAGGAATCGTCCTGAGATCGACTGCTTTGGTCCCCACAACTAGGCTGTGAAAACAGATTGTCAGTTTTAGCTGCGGGGTGGAAGTCGCTCCATGAGAATAAAGCGTCGATGGAGCTACATTGGCGATTTCTAAATCCCCTGGATTTCTTTCAGGCCAGTGGGTTGAGGCTGTTCTCTCCTTGTAAGTCTGCGCAATAAAACGAATGGCTTATTTGCTGATCAGTCCGCAGCAGCAAAAACAAACAACAAAAAACCTTTAAGAAGGGAATTTGGAAGGGAAAGGTGTTAATTTCTCTAAAGATCCAGTTTCCTCCCTTAAAGAGATTTTAATGTCCACAAACTGGTTAAGCAGAAGAAAGTTTGTTTTGTTTCTATTTTATTTACATTCAATTTTAATTTTATTTATCTATGATTGATTAGCATTCACTTAGTACAAAATTCAAAAAGTGCGTTTGGGTATACAGTTAACAAGACTCCCTCCCACCCTCGTCTCTCAGCCTCTCAATTCTTCTCCCTGGAGGCAACCAGTATGTACCCTATTAGAGAAAATCTGCATATACACAATCAAACATATTTGCCTAACGTTCGTATTTTTTTTACCTTTTCTTATACAAAATGGTAGCATTTGTTATACAAACTACGCATGATGCTCTACACCTTGAGCTTTTCCCTTAACAAGATATTATCATAAAATAATTCCATATCATTACCAAAAAATTTTTTCTTGTCCTTTTGCAGCTGTATATGTTCCATTGAATAGGATGTCATAATTTATGTAAGAGGCCCCAATTATGATCATTTAGATTGTCTCCAATCTGTAATTATTAATAACAATGCTGCAATGAATAACTTTGTTCTTACATAACTATGTATATGTGGGATTACATATGAAGAGTAAATCCCTAGAATTAGAGTCATGGGGTCAAAGGCTATGTGCATTTACAATTTGGATAATCTCCAATGCTCCTCATAGAGATGTTAACTCATGCCTTCACATAGGTATGAGGTTGCCTATTTACACACACATACACACACATATGCACACACCCCTCTTGTGTTTCTGAGCCTCTTTGCCCTCAGATCCATTCCTAGCCCTTCCTGCTCTACTTTGTGCTAACTGACTCGGACAAGCTGCATTTCCCAGACTCCCCTGTCAGCTGGCTTCTTGTTGCTCTGGCCAATGGGATACAGGAGTAGGAGAATGGAAAAAGGGAGAAAGGGGAAGCCAGGCTATTTCCCACTCTTCCTCGTCAGCTTGGGTGGTGGGCATACGAGGGTTGTCTAGGGCAGCATCTGCTCCTCCTGGGTGGCTCCAAGTCCTTTAGGACAGGCTCACTGTGGACACAGCTTCCTGGACTCTGGCAACACCTCACCCTTTTGTCTCTCCACAGTTGCTAATCTCCGGTGGCCTCACTGTTTCCTGGGAGCCTCTCAGCCTCTCACATCATCTGAGTCACCAACTCCATGTTTTAAATTTCTTTGATTTAAGTACTCCCAGTGATTTCTGTTTCTCTAGTTGTACTCTGACTGGCAGCTCCTGCTACATGGATGCGACCCTCCATGTAGCTCCAAGGGCTTCTTTTAAAACCCTCCACACAGTATGTTATCAAACTTTCTGATCTTTTCCATTCCGATAGGTGAACAATGGTCTCAGTAGCCTGACTTGCATTTATCTTATTAAAAGTCAGGCAGAACATTTTTACACATGTTCGAGAGCCATTTGTATTTCCTTTTTATTTTAACTCTGTATTCATACTCTTTGCCCATTTCTTGTTTGTTTATTTTCGTCAGACCATTAGATGATTAATGAAGAAACCAAGTTCTGCCAGTGAAACATTTCATGAAAACATTTGTTTGCAACTGGTTTTCAACAAGATTTTACCTCAGGGAGCAGTGTCCCATCAAAAACCTGTACTGTCGATTTCTATGGAGGAGAGAAAAAAATAGAATGAAGAGTGTTTGGGAATTTATCACCCACTTGGACAGGCAAAATAAACTTATGTTGAATAATGTGCATTGTTTTGCACTGTTATAGTCAATAAATACAAATTACAATAACAAGCTGAGTGTTCTTTTCACTAAACAATGTATTATGTAACCATTCCCTATCGTTACAAAGAGTTTCCTCTTCCTTCCTTTCTTCCTTTCTTTCAGCTGTATAATATTCCATTGAATAGGATATGTCATAACTTATTTAAGAGGTCCCAAGGACTCTTAGTTACCAAGTGGCAGAAACATAACTCTAACAGACATAAACATGAAAAGAAATATATAGGCTCACTTAAATGCAAAGTCTAGGTGTAGGTCTAACTTCAGGCACATCTGAATTCAGGGGTTCAAGCGGTGTCAAAGAAGTAAAACTACAGTCTCAGTCTCTCTCTCTCGTGCTCTTTTTCTCTCCCTCTCTCCCCACCTCTCCTCTATGCTTTTCCCTGTGGGCTTCATTTAAAGCTCCAGGTATTTTCTCCTCAGTGGTCGGGATCCAAGAATAAGGCAAATTTTTTTTTCCAGAGTACACTTTAAGTTGCCCAAGAAAACTTGTTTGTCCTGCTTCAATCATGAGTCTATCCCTTGAGTAGTCAGTCAAAGGACTGCAGTATTCTGATAGTTTATGAATCAGCAAGGACACAGTGGTCAGAGTTAATCATCATTCATTCATCAGTTGAAATGTTTACTCTATTTCATGAACATCTTCCTACGCATGCGTCCTGTCTGGTCACTAGTAAGCCACATGTAAACACTCTCATTTTTGTCCAGACCTGGTGAAGACCTCAGTGTCTGCAGCTGGATCCCAGCCCAACAGGGTAAATGTTTGAATGTAGAATGCCAAAGGATTACTTTCCTCAAGGACCCAAGAGGTGCTGCCTCATGACAAGAAAGGAGACTGGGTTCAAAGGTTATTTGACATTATACAGTTGTTTGCAATGCTTACTTAATATATAAATCTGCCTCTTTACAGCCTCTCAGAATCAAAGTGCTAACATTTTACCTGAGTTCTAAACATTTTTTTAACGCAAATAAATACAGAATAGTTAAATGACTTGAGCAATGTCACAAATAAGACAGGAAGAAAGTATAGATGGAAACCCAGAGACATATGAATAGAGAAGAGCTCTACTTCCCTATTTGTAGTACTTTAGATCAGAAACAGGCACAGCTTCAGTTCCTCACCAGAGGTATTACTGATTTTTTTTAAAAAGTCCCCTGTGGAAGATTTGGCATTTGAAGATGATTTGGGTGACCATGACCCTGGCAGAAGGTGACCTAAGATGCCACTCCTCGCTTACTGCATCCTGAGCGGTCACCCAGCAAAATGTTGCTGAATTCCAGCAATATTCATCCACTCTTTTGTCCCTCATGACTCACAGGCAGCACTTGTTTCTCCATTTTCTGCATGATCTTGACCACTGTAAGAGTTTTAATGGATTCTTTCTTTATCAAAAAAGAGTTCTTTAACATTGTGTGAGCAAGGACCATGTCTTCTTTTAAAACATGAATCAGTCTATTTTTTAGCCAGAAGATTGATGAGTTTATACTGGCAGGAAAAGGACATGTCTCAGGAGGATTCTGTGTAGAATTAAAAGAGCATGAATCACAAGACTGGGGTGCTAGTCTGAGCTCTCCACTTCCTGGCTGTGTGACCTTAGGTGAGTTACTTAACTTAGCTGAATCCTAGATTCCCTAAAATATAAAATATGGTGTAATCCTCTCCATCACCTTATAAGATTTTTATTAATTGATACGATGTATGTGAAATTGTTTTGCACATAACAAGATTTATTATATGTTAGTTACCTAAAAATTATAATTTTTAGCCTGGAATAAATGAGTTTATAAATGAAGTTTCTATGTCATCTTGTGGCATTTTCTAGCATAGAAGGGGCCAAATAAAACCTTCACACACTGCCTTCTTACCAGCCAAAACTGTGTCTTTACCTCTTCTATGCCACTGAGCACTTGCTCTGTAGTCTCAGTTATTTGGGTGTATCTTCAATCTCCCCAGCTAGACCGGAAGTGGCTTGACGTAAGGGCTATGTTGCATCTTTGATTCCTACAGTGTACCTGGAACATTATCTTGATAAGTTGTAGATATTCAATAATTATTTGTTGAATGAAAAGTAAATAAAAGAAAAATTGATAAATTTTAACCTATCATAATTAAATTTTTTTTT
>NW_007734740.1:37739-40728 GCF_000696425.1 Galeopterus variegatus | reverse complement strand
TTTTTTTTTCTCTGTGAAAGATGCTATGAAGAATATAAAAAGAGAAATTACATACTGGAGGAAAATATTTTAAAATCATATATCTGACAAAGGACTTGTATCTAGAATATATAAAAAATTCTTAACATTCAACGGTAAGAAAAAGCCTCAAGCAATCTAATTAGAAAATGGGCAAAAAAAAAAAAAAAATGAAGAGATATTTCACCAGAGATTGTATACAGCTAGCAAATAAGCACATGAAAAGATGTTCAACATCATTAGCCATTACAGAAATGCATATTAGAACTATAATAAGATACCACAACACACCTATCACAATGGGCAGGAAAAAATAGTGACAACACCAAATGCTGGTGCACAGGCAGAGAAACTGTGCTACTTGTACATTGCTGGTGGGAATGTAAAATGATGCAATCGCTCTTGAAAATAGTTCCACCATTTCTTTTAAAACTAAGATTAGACTTACCGTACAATCCAGAAATTCCACCATTGGCATTTATCCTAGAGAAGTGAAAACATCGTTCATACAGAAGTTTAAACAAGAATGTTCATAGTGGCTTTATTGTAACAGGCAAAACTAGAAACTATACAAATGTCCTTCAACAAGTAAATAGTTAAACAGAGGTATATCTATACCTTGGAATACTACTCACTTTTAAAAAGAACAAACTATTGATAATGCAACAACTTGGATAGATCCTAAGGGCATTGAGCTGAGGGGGAAAAAAGGCAATTTAAGAAGGCCACATGCTATCTGATTCTATTTGTGTAACATTATTGAAATAAAAATATAGAGACGGAGAACAGATTAGTGGTTGCCAAGTGTTAGGGAATGGAATGAGTGGAGCAGTGAGTAGGTACGGCTTTAAAAGAATAGCCAGGAGAACTGTAACAGTTCTGTATCTTGACTGCAGTGGTAGTTACAGGAAGCCACACATGTAATAAAATTGCGTAGAACTATATACACACACTAATGGGTGCATGTATAGCTGTTGAAATCTGAATAAGCTCTGTAGTTTTTACCAATGTCAATTTCCTGGTTTTAATACTATATTATAATTATTCAAGATGCTAACATTGGGGGAGGCTGGGTGATGGATTGCATGGAACCTCCCTGTACATCTCTATGCAACTTCCTGTGAATCTATAAGTATTTCAGAATAAAAACTTTTTTAAAAGGTAGTGAATAAATGAGTAAATTTCTCCACTCTAAATTGGAAGTGGCATATCACATAATAACAATATGCTATATTGTACATCTTATAATACTATATTCAAGTTCATAGTTTGAAACTGCCTTATAGTAAACAAGGTTTTTAGTTGGTATTTGTGGAAAAAAATATTTCACATAGTGATCCTATATCAAGTATACATGCAGAAAGTGTCAGGGACAAAAATACTAATATTGTCATGGCCATAATATAGTAAAGACTGGATATGAGATCTGTAAAAAAAATTTTNCTAATATTGTCATGGCCATAATATAGTAAAGACTGGATATGAGATCTGTAAAAAAAATTTTTTCCCCAAAACACAGAAAAGTTCCAGAGTTCAGAGTGCATGGCAAGTTTGTGGCTTCTGATATCCTTCTGGGAAGCCTGCTCTCCTGACTACTATATAAAGCCTAGATAAGATCCCTGAAAATTGAAGGCTTTCTCTACCATCTGCAGATCTCAGGCAAATTTGGGCCTTATATAACCTCAACATGACATCCTGTCATGGTTTTTTTACACGTAAATCTATTTCTGCTTTTTAATGAGGCTAGATAATTAAGTCAGTACTAAATGACACATTAGATTTTTTGTATAAGCATACCATTATATATATATATATAAGTATATATTAGTGTTACTCTGAAATTTAGAAAGTCTTGCTTTCTTTGCAGGTATGTAATTACAGAATTTTCCACACCCAAAGAAATCGTTCCTCATGCTTGTATCTGTTGCCGTTCTGAGCTCATGCATTTATATCACTGCCTGTTTTAGGTTAAGTTCTTTAGAAACAGAGCCTGAGACAGGAATCTGGGGACGTATGATTTATTGAGGTGGTGCTCAGAGGAGAAAGGCAGGGAGGGAAGCATTATAGGAAAAGGGAAAGTGGCCTGAGATAAAGTCAGTTTCAGCCTGAGCCCATTGGGAGCTTTGAAACATGAACTGTACCCCAGAGTTGTCCCACCTTGAGGCCTTTGTAATGCAGAGTCAATCTATCATGGGCTGCCTTCTGCCCCTGGTGGGGGTAAATCCTCCCATGCAAGGTAGCTTCTGTTTGGCTGAGAGAAATTTTCTGAAAGGGGTAGCTGTGAGCCATTAGGCAGCAACACAGTGGGAAATCTGGGAGCATCTGGGAAAGGGGGCACAAGCCCAGGAAAGGGTACCTGGAAGGGCACCAACACCTACACCGTCCTCCCTAAATCCTTGTAAATGATCACAAGGATAAAAATAGGAATAAGGTGACAGCAGCACCAGAGGTCAAGGGGGGATGCCATGTATACCCTGAGAATTTGAAGAGGTTAAGATAGTGTCAGCTTGACAAAATAGCCAATGAAAAATGAGCAAAGGATGTAACTAGCCCATACACAGAAGAAGTACAGGTAACCCACAAACTTAGCATAGATGCTCAACCTCACCATAATGAACAAAATGAAAATTGAAACACATTTTGTTCATTATATTTTCAAAAGGTAAAAAAAAAAGAGAGAAAAAAGAAAATATTCCACATTGGTGAGAATGTGGGGAAATGGGTATTATCAAATACTACTGGTGGAAGATTTTTGAAGGTCGACTTGGTCTAAAATATACAAACTTTTGAGCCATATATTGTACTTCTAGAACTCCGTACTACCAAAATACTAGCACAGGATACAAAGATGTTTCAGATGGCCTTTCTGACAGTTTATAGTAGTAAAGAAACGGAAACATCTTCAAGTCTATGAATTGACAACAGGTTAAAATAAGGCCTTCTATACAGTCACTAGGAAGAATGAGGTGAA
>NW_007734740.1:35649-37182 GCF_000696425.1 Galeopterus variegatus | reverse complement strand
ATGAATTGACAACAGGTTAAAATAAGGCCTTCTATACAGTCACTAGGAAGAATGAGGTGAATCTACACATACTAACATGTGGCAAGGTTAGCAGGGTTGGGGGTGGGAGTTGATGGGCAAATTATAAAATAGCATATACTATAGGCTCATGTTTGTGAGGAAAAGAAAAAGAATTTATACATATTTATGTATTTATATTTATATTTCTTGTTCTCTTAAGAGAACAAAGAATAAATATGCCTCCCTAAGTACTTTGTTTTGTTACACATGTTACAGACAGGCATATTGTGTAACAAAACAAAATATTTAACAAGGCATATTTATTCTTTGTTTTCTTAAGGGAACAGTCTCTCAGGAGGAACAGAGAAGGAAAATCACCCCAAAGCTGATTAGATTTTTTTCTCTGAGAGTTAGTGTGGAGATTTCCCAGTTATTGGTCTAGGTCAGGTTCTCAGAAGCAGAGCCTGAGGCAGAGATTCACTTGCACAGTATTTATGGAGGGGGTGCAATCAGGAGAAGGGAAATAAAGGGTGCAGGATGAGGCAGGAGAAGGAGCTAAGCAGTGATGTGGTCTCAACTGGAGACAAGCCTCTGGATCATCCCAGGGTATCTTCTGGAGCATGAATTTTGCAGTAGAATTAATGGCATCTTGAAGCAGGTGGAACAGCTCTTGCATTCCCATGCCAGCCAGCCATTGTTTTCAGTCTGGGGAGGGCAGGATTAGATCCTCCTGGACAAAGTAGCTTCTGTTCCCCAGAAGGTAATTCTCCAAAGAAGGGGGCCACTGAGAGCCTTTAGCAACCCACACTCACATCATGTAGGGATGGGGGCGCCTGCCTGATGAAAGGGATCTGGACAGGGCACCGTTAGAAAGGTGAGCAGGCACTCACTGTGATTGGCTCTCAGTCTGGAGGCAAAAGAAACAAGGGGAGTTCTCGTGAAACAGAATCTTTGTGACCAAACTGAGGTCATTCCTGCTGGATTTGAAAACTGGTCCCTAAAGAGGATATGGCTCGATTTATATGAGGAGTGGATAGATGTCCCAATCTTGCTTTCTAAGATTTTAAATTAGGGAGAACAGTTAGGGAGGAGCAGAATGACTCCGTAGGGCCCCCACCAGCAGGTCTCTATGAGTCAGGGCTATTTCACCCTATGGGAGGATGTATTAGAAAATGAGGAGCTTAACCCAGGGGCATGGACTTGTCATGTGAAGCATGCACTGAATTTTAGCCTCCACTCATCTTCCCAGCCTCCTGTATGCAGCACACAACTGCACAACTAGGCAGAGTGGCCCTGACCCAACAAAGATCCAGTGCAGAGAGGGGCAAAGAGACTACCAGAATAAAGTTACTTTGAGAAACAAGGAAGCTAAGCTTGTGAATAGGCTCAACATGAGGACCTCAGTGTTTGTAACTGGAGTGAACCTGGTTAGAAGCCCACAGAAACCCACCTCCCAGGAACAATGGCTGAGCATGGGAGTGTGATCAAACAGAGCTGCAACCTTGGATCCACTGCGATCTAGACTAGCAAGGG
>NW_007734740.1:30729-35016 GCF_000696425.1 Galeopterus variegatus | reverse complement strand
TTGAAGAGAAATCCTGAATTTTCTGCTCTTCAGCAGTGATTAGCTAAAAAAATAAAAGACACGTGATGCTACATGTATCTTGAGTTAAGGAAGCAGATCATACTGGACTAACTAAAAATAGAAATAGAAATGTGGAGAATCAGCTACATTATATATTGATAAGATAAAAAAAGAAATGTGGCAAAAAAATGTACTATTTTGGGTAAGTCTAGTATTTTTCTCTGAGGTACTGTTTAGAAGGACTATTTGATTATACAGCTATTCATTCTCTACTAAATAATGGCTTTTGGAAAGCTTTGTTGCTTGCGTTAATAAAGTTGATTCCATCTTGGAACGACAATGCAGAAATAATAATACAATCTTGTCATTCACAGACTATGGTATCCAATAAAGGATGTTGATAGTGCTGAGGGATTCTGATAGTAACAATTTTATTTTATAGGGGTACAGATTATTACTTACTTATGAAGTCTTCATTTGTGACTCTCTCCTCTTATGATTTTTCTTACTGTAAATCAGATCCCTACAATAAGGCCCGGATTTGGTTAATAACCTCATAACCAAATAAGATTACAATGCTTCTCTGAATCCTAGACCAGTTGTGATCTGTGGCAGCTGACTCAGCCTGCAGCTGTGCTGAGGATTAATAAAATTAGCAGTAATGCCCGGAAATTTAGCTAGGGCCCTGTGTGTGAGTGTGCATCTCTTTCATAACAATGCTCAATCCATGTGGGATGCTCTAATTGTCATGATATTATTCACTGACGCTTAGCAATAAGGTTGTTATTGAAATGGCAAAGTCAGACATTACCAAAGAAATAAAGATGGATGAATCTGCCCTCTATTCCTTTGCTCCTGATCCTCATACCCTGCTCTGAATTTTCCTTATTCCATAGTACTTGTCTTTAAGGCACTACAAATTTTCTTACTGTTTACTATTTGTTGTTTGTCTTCCCCACTAGAGTGTAAGCTGCATGAGAGCAGGGGTCTTTGTGTAGTTCACTGATATGTCAAAGTTCTTTGGAAAAAGCCTGGCACACAGGAAGTGCTCAATAAATATTTACTGAATGAATGAAGATGACAGTGAAAATGTTCATTCACCAACATTTAAAATTCAAAGATATTCAGAGGCTTTTATGCACACTGAATATTCAAACCGATTTTTTAAAAAGCTGACGTCCTGAATTTTCATGTATTTTAAAGTTCCTTCAAGGGGTGCAGAAACTCTATTATAGTTGCAATTATATTATCAGCTCATTGAGGATATTTCTCCTCTCAGTAATCCCCCCTTCATCACTACCACCATCACCAGTTTTAGGGTAGAACCAAGAGACATTTGGCTCTAGGAGCCAAAAAAGGTATATCCTACATGGAACATAATCCAAGGTATGGAATAAAGGAATATAATATGGAGGAAGCTACTACTATATAGGAAGAAAAGAAGCACTCTCTATTCCAGGAGAGCAAGAGAATAATTTGGAAGAAATATCAAGAGGAAAAAAACATTATTTCATTCTTCCAAGGATTCAGGACTGAATCCTTCTTGGCCCCAGGGGATTCAGCGTGGGAAATGTGGGAGGATGATGAGAAGACGGAAATGGCATAGCATTTGAGGCAGACACTGAAAGCAGATGGGGCTGGTAGGGTTGAGCCCCTGAGAGACCAAGTATTCAAATGAACAATGGTCAACCTACAACAAAGGAACTTCGACCCACAACCTCTGAAGCAATCATCCCAGAATAGTCAGGACTTGGTCAGTGACTGTTGGCTTTTCTATTTTTTGTCACCGTCTTCCAACTCGAGACCAACCGGAGAAAGCCAAATACATTTAGCTAACCAATCCCGTAGGATGCTCCACGTCTAGTTAGGCTGCCCACAGCTTCCCCATCCAAACAGCCCCAGTCCGAACACACCTGAAGCCTTCCCTTTCATCCACTTCCTAGGGATGAAAAAGAATGGCTTGATTCCAATGAGGATGACAAACAAATGGAAACTAATCACAAAATCCAGGTACCAAACAGAATAAATCACCAAGGCAGGCAACACAGAGGGAGTGGAGTGCTTTCTTATCCCTTTTTGCTCTCATTTGTGCTTCTCTTTTATGTTGTGCTGTCTAAAAGTGTTGTTTGTCATATGAAGGAGAATCACAAGGCAGCACACAGCATAAGCCCTATAATCCTGTTGTTGGAGCTCGCTTCACAGACCAATGAGTTTGTAGTTCTCACCAAACTGGCAACCGTGTAGACAAACTTTGCCAAGTCACAAATAAAACTGGATGTGGTTCTTCTTCCATCACAATTTTTGGTTCTCCAACCTTGGCTTTGATCAGAGAGAATGTTCTGTTGTTTTCCACCTGCCTGGGAGGTACTGACCGTGAGGTCTGCATGCAGAGGCAGTGGACTGTCATGCTGGGGGTACGAGATAGAAGTGCACGAGTATCGCTTTCTACTGACTGCTGCCTGCTCTTGTGGACTGTGTAAGTCTAAATCCTCTCCTCCTCCAGAAGACACTCCTGCTTTCCACTTGTACTCTCATTGCCATTCTAGTTCTTGCATCTATATGTCTAAACAGTATAACTTCACCGGTGATGACTTGGACCTTGAACATCCGCTCTCAGGAACATTTGACTTGGACAAAATTGTTCATTTGAGAGGCATGGTAGAAAAAAAAATAATAATAAGATTTTTCAGCCTCAATGGGTAGCACTTTTTGATTGATATGTAAAGCTGTCCAGATGCAATTCTGATTAAAAAATTGTTTCACTACAAGATTCTTTGGCCAAAGCTAATAAACAATTTGAAAAATTTAAGCAGCAACAAACTAGACTCATTTCCCTCGTAAATCCTCTCTCCTTGTCCTCCCATTAGAACATTTCTTCTGATGCTATTCTAATGGTAAAGTTGCCTCCCTGTGTTCAACTCTCCCTCTTCCCCTTTATCCTTCTGATCTCTCTCCTTCCACATTTCTTTCAACTCCCCCCTCTTCTTTCGTTTTTCCAAACCCCCTGCCTTTTCCTACTGACTCTCCTAAGACCCCAAAATGCCATTTGAAGGGGTCTTTTGGTTGGCTTTTTGTGGGCTTTTTTGTTTGTTTGTTTGTTTGTTTGTTTCTTTTTGCTTGGTTCTGCCACTGACTGTCTCAGTGAGTTTGGACACACTGTTTATCCTCCTTGGGCTTCCATTTCACTATTTAAAGATTCATCCCACACATGAGCCAAGTGTGTAGGCAATTGTGTAATTTAAACTTTGGGCCAAGCTGAATTAAGAGCTATATTTCAGGATTTTCCTAAACCCAGACAAGGCCAGCTACTATTCATACAAGGATTTAGACTTCATTCAGTTGCATGTGTCTCAGAGTTGCCTGAACTATATCAATTTCTACATTCATTGGTCAAAACCACAGATACTAAATCCTGAATGGCAAAAGCTGAATAAATTGACCCAGGAAGGGATCTACAGAATCCCTCTTTCCACAATAAACCTGAGGGTCAAAAAAGGCCCTCAAATTATGGCAAAGTCTCACAAAAACCATACCCAAAACATTTTCAATAAAAATTGATTGAACCATAATTTAATCATGCACACAAAGAAAAGATGAAACCACAGGAGATTATGGTCATATGGTTCACTCCCTGAGAGACACATCAGCTAAACCCCTATGATCTCGTAAGTGCAAGACCCATGCTTTTAGGGATTTCACCTCTGATACTCTACTACATGGAGAGATGGCAAAATATTATAAGGGACTCATGTGCTGTACCCAATCCTATCATCAACAGGTTAAGGCTGTCTTCCCACAACATCTTCCCAGTCAGCCTCTTCATGATATTCAATCAGAAGATTTCATCTTTGGAAGAGACATCAGAGAAAAACTACTCTTGAACTTCATTAGAAGGGACCTCATCAGGTACTGTTAACAACAAATTCAGCAGTGAAACTCCAGGGAGTCGATTCTTGGGTTCAAGTTTCGCAACTAAAGAAGCAATTCAGAATTCTACACAGTTGGAAGGCTACTCCAAAAATGGACCAAAAATTTAGGATTCTCAGAAATCTTATAGTAGAAGCCAATTTTTAGAGGCAGACAGCTGATCTGAGATCTTTGGAATGTACAAATGACCTTGCATAGCTGATATCTTCTGCCCAAGACATGGCACCAAGACCCCTGACTAATTTTATTCTTAATTTACTTGCTTATAGCCATTCTTACTATCATTTTCTATAAACTGCTCATTGCTGTCCACCCATAATGGCCCTTTATCTCTTTTATCTTTTCTTTATTATAATTGTT
>NW_007734740.1:7856-30508 GCF_000696425.1 Galeopterus variegatus | reverse complement strand
TCATTGCTGTCCACCCATAATGGCCCTTTATCTCTTTTATCTTTTCTTTATTATAATTGTTGGATCAGAATATATTTATTCTAATGCCATTCTTAGATTATCCAAAATGGTAACCACTTCCCTGAATCTTGCTGACTGCTAGATATGCCACCCTCATCAGACCACCATTATAAAAAATCTCTGGATAATTTCAGTCTCATCAAGTAAGATCATAGGGAATTATAGCCACTGGCATTTTCTCTTGCACCTAAATAGACAGATGACCTTAAATAAATAAACATGTGACTATGGTATTGTCCCTTTCTCCCAGAAAAAGAACCAATTTTTACAATTGGTTCTAAATTCGAATTCCACAACATTTATGAGGTAATGGTCAATTACTTGCCACCTGGAAGAGATTAATAGAGAACCAAATATGTAACCCAGCTAATTGTGAACAATTTCTTTCTCCTAGATGTCCATGTACCCCTACCAGATATTACTTCCTTTGAGGCCAGAATGTCTGGTCCTTTTTGCTTCAGACTAACACCTCATGCACTTTAGGAGTAGTATTTTCAGACTTATCTGTACACAGAGACCCTAATTCTATGTACCATCAAGGTTGGAAATTCCAAACTAGATATAAACTTCAAAACAAGGCCAACCTTGATTACTTAGGCACTCTACCTGGGGGAATTATTGACTTATTTTTTATGGGGACAATTAGAGCAGTGTTCCTAATGGTGGAAATCACACAAATAGAAAGTACTGTAAGAAATTTATTACTAACTTTGACCAAAGTTAATGATACAACCTCTGCTCTTGATGAAATACAGATCAATAACAACTTGTTGGCATAAGTAGTGATGGACAATCACCTTGCTCTAGATTTCTTGTTGGCTAGTCATGGTGGTGCCTGTGCCGTTGTTAATACTTCTTGCCATGTTAGAATCAAAGAAAAAGGCAACATCAAACAGGCTATACACTGCCTTAAGAAAAAAGCTGCTTAGATCTTGATCCTCATGGGCTATGCAATTTGTTTACTAGGTCTGTGTTGGGTGGTTTGGGTTCCTGGTTCCAAAGTATCTTATAGGGACTATTAATTGTTATTATTTTTTTGGTCATAGCATCCATGATACTGATCTGTTGAATTCCATTCAGATTCTAAAATGTTACTCTGTAGCTGCTCTCATCAAGATGATTACCATGATGAAACAACAACAAAAATGGACCACAAGGATCAATGGTTCAAAAGGATCTTGCAGTACAGTTGACCATGGAGACAATGACCAAGCCCCAAACAGTGAAGATCAGGATCTCTAGCCTTCTCTGAATGGTCAGTCTCTTGCACGTGACAGAATAACCAAAATGGAAACCAAGAGACTGAATTTATAAATGGACAATGGCTAGACCATACATGACAACATAACTCTGACCCACAATCTCTGCAGGAACTACCCAGGAAGCCACACCACAACCTCTGCACCAATTGGCCTGAAACAATTAGTACTTGGCTAATGCCTTCCAGCTTCTCTACTTTTTGTCCCTGTATGCAACTAAAAACTAACCAGGGGAAACCAAATATCCACCCCAAACCAATCATATAGGATGCCCTGCTTATAGTTAGCCTACCTACAGCATCCCCATACAAACAGCCTTCACTGAGGGCATACCTGAAGTGTTCCCTTTTTTCCACTGTAAAGCTTTCCTACTCCTCTGCCTGCCTTTGATTCTCTGCCAAATGCAAGTGATGGTGGCTGAATCCCTTGCTATAGCAAGTTCTGAATAGCCTCTGTTAGTTCTTGTTTGGGTGATCTTCATTTATTTCCACATCCTTCTTGGAGCTTTGGAAGGATGAAGCCTTATATAGTTACCATGTGGCAACATGGAGAAGCTTCAGTCAAGTATAAATGGAATCCATAAATTCCATATACTCTCTGTGAAAGAATGTGGCAGGTATTGAGCGTTGCAAGCCATTGAGGACACAGAGGCCACTACTGAAGGGACTAGGCAGGTCTGTCATAGGAGATGTGAGGTGGTTTGCTTAAGCCAAAATGTGCGATTTGGCTGAGATTCAGAGGCTTTGACAAAATATTAAGAGCTAACATGGGCTTTCAAAAGACTTCCAATCCTCACCATGCCAAGAACACTGTATCATTTAGGTTTTGCTGTGTAAAACAAACCAGCCCAAAACTTAGCAACCCTCCCTGTAATAAACATGTCCAAAGACACAAATCTTTTTCTTATGTCTCTAGAGGACACCTGGAATGAGGCTGAAATGTTTTTTTTTTTTTAAATCACTAAAGGCTAGGGGAAAATGGAAGTAATGTAGAGAACTTTATTCCACAGAACAGTAACTTGGGGAGATATCAGAAGATGCTCCACTGGAAAGGTGTTTTGTGGTTGAAAGAAGTTAGGAAATGGTGCACACAATATCCACTCCATAGGGAGACTAAAATGTACTTGAGCGTAATGAAGGCTCTGAGAATTCCTGCAATAGCCCTGTCTAACTTTATTTAACCCTCTGATTCTTAGGCTTATGAAAGTACGGACCCCTTTATTTTAGCACACAACCAGTATTTTATGGACAATAATACCCTGAAGTATCAGTTTGCTCATCTGAATTGCGTCCCACCCCTTATGAAAGGAATCTCATAAGGCAGAGAACTTGCTGGAGTCTCTCCTTTCCCATTTCTCCCTTTAGCTTCTACATGGTAGATGCTGTCCTCAAAGCCCAAGGTGAGTTCCTCTTGGGAATAGACAAAGAGAAGGAAGTCAAGGACTTCTCCTGCTTACTTGGGCTGAGACCTTTTTGTTCTGATTACCTCTCTGAAGAGCCCTTCCTTTGTCTATGAGCTATACCTAAAATGTTCTCTTTCACAAGTTCGGAGAGAACTGTGGAATAGTTTTTAAAAGTGAGAACTCTGGAGTCTGACTTCACCACATCTTAACTTATACTCTTTGTACCTCAGTTTCCTCATTTGTAAGAGAGATAACAGTAGTAACTACTTCATAGGTTGTTATGAGCATTACATGAGTTAAGATATGTGAAATACTCAGAACAGGGTCTGGCATATAGGGCGTGCTCTGTAGACCTCAGTAATTATTCAGTTTGGCTAAGATCTTGTGGCTCTCAAAAGAGTATCTGCATCAGACTGCAATACTGATTTCAAAATTCATACAAGAGGGACACGTCTTGGGGAGTTCAGGATATTTTTTTCCTGGTAGCAAAATACTTTGTTAGCATGACATTTGATGTAGTGTTACAATGGTTATTTGATACATACTGCATTTTTATTTTTATATTTTATAATTACAAAAATAACACATTCTAATGCTGGGATTCTGGAAAACACAAGGACGCACTAAAGAGAAAAATGCTGTCAAAATTATGTCTTTGGAGAGTCAATTGGTAGCATTTTGTGATATACATGTGTGTATATATACAGACACATACGTACACATTATGAAAATGATGACATGATACATCTCTAGAAATATTCTTCACTTAGTGAAATAGCATGTACACTTTCCCACATCCATTAATATTCCCTAGAAACATTATTTTAACAGCTGCAGATTATTTCACCCTATGGATGTATCATAATTCATTTCTTGATTCCAGGGTTGTTACTCATTGGGATTATTCACTGAATCACTAATCATGAAACCAGTGTTTTAACAGAAAGAATCTACACAATCTTCACCTGCCGAAAGACTATTCATCAGCCCTGTCAATTCTTTCCACTGGATTTCTCACTCATACACCATGCTCACTTCTTAGTCTTCATCGTTTTTGAGGGTAAGTGAATTAAAGTCATGCACATTTGCAAGTCAGTCAGAGAAATCAAAAGTCTGGGAGACAGAATTTATTCAGTAAGATTAAAGAAAATAGTATTCTTTCATCCATTGTATGTCAGTTCTCTCTGTATTTATTATTTAACAAGATTACTTTCTTCATTTTTTGCTTAGTGTTCTTCTACTTTCCATAAAAACAGGAGTGTTTGACATAATATGTGTCATTCCATGAAATATGAGAACATAAAATTAGCCAACACATCCTTCTCTCATTTCAGGCGAAAGGAGCTCTGGTATGCATTTAGAATAAAATATGGTAGAAAATAAGTTATCCAGAAATGTAAACACTAAAGCATCCAAAATGCCAAATTTATCCTAAATGGACTTTTTTTTTCTCTAGTGATCTTCCATGTCTAAATCATGCAAGTAGAATAAGCAATGGATGATTGGCTCTGGTTCTATGGTGATGACAGGATTTACAGAGCAGTGAAAGACCAACCAGTTGCAAACATTATAGCAGCTCAAATTAGAGGCAGTGAGATGCAGTACATACTAGGCATTGGATATCTATTACTTTTTGCCTTTGGGAACCATCACTTTCTCATAGTCCATCCCATCATTCCAGCTTCCGAGAAGGATTTAAGTGCAACCACCAGAGCTTACAACCCCCTGACCATCCAACCTATGACCGCTTCAGAAGTCACCTGGGGAGTTAGGTCACTGAGATTCAGTGAAAGAGAAGCTACTAGTAAAACTGGGCTTGCACCAATACAATAAATGCTGGAGCTGCTTATAGTCATCTTGCCTGAGAACAAAGGTGAATGATACATAAGATACACTCCAAATTATTTGGTTCATAGTTTTGTGGGCTGCCAATATGAACTGGGCACAGATGAGTGGTTTTTCTGGTCTTGGCTAAATGCAATTCATACATCTGTGGGCAGCCCCTAGGATTTGCTGGACCTGGCTGGTCTAGGATGGCCTCACCTAGGATGGCTTGTCTCTGCTGCATGGGGTCTCTTATAATCCAGCAGACAAACCTAGGCTTACTCATACGGGAGGGACACAGTTCTGGGAAAAGTGAGCAGAATGTGCAAGGCCTTTTGAAGCATGAATTTCCAGGCTCAGAACTTTCATGGCTCACTTTTCCCCACATTCTATTAGTCTAAAAGGTCACAAGGTCAATCCAATTTAAATGTGTAGGGAAATAGACTCCATGTCCATATGGGAGGAGCGGCAAAGCACATTGCATGGAAGTCTAGATATAGAGAAGGAAATAATTTTGTCATTTTTGTAAATAATCTACCGTAGTCTATCTTCTGGCCACAATTATTCATGTCTGTCCTACAAGCAAAATATATTTATCTCCTCCTGAGACCTCCTCTTGAGACCTCCTTCCACATGGAGTGGAATCCAGGATATTTGGACCTATCTACTTCCACATGAAGCTTCCCTTGATTAGAGTTCTATGAACTAAAAAGACAAATTACATGTCCTCAACACATCCAACAAACAAGTGTGAGACAGGGACATGAGAGCCACAATCGACTTCCCCATTCAAAATACTCTGTCAATGGAAATTCATGCTGTGAAAAGCCTTGTAAATTTCATGGGCCAATGGAAAGGAGATGCTGCGGATGTGATGGCTGAACAGAAGAGTCACAGCGAGAGACTATGCATGGTACTGAGGCCTTTTTTAAGGTAGCTTTTATGTTGTTTTCCTCTTTGGTTTCTGCAGATGCTGACATAACGAATTCTGATTTTAAGTGACTTGGCCAGATTCCTATCTACATATCAACAAGGATTTTCTGGTAAGTAAAACATTCATGCATTTTTTATGATGATGCTTTTTCTGAAGTTGTTGCCATTTTAAAGCAATGAGTATACACCTTAAGTCCTGATATTCAGTAAAAGATATAATGAGTAAAATATTTACTTTGTGTTGCATCATGAAACATTTAGGGATTTCTACAGTATTTGTGTGTGTGTGTGTGTGTGTGTTAGAGTACTTCAAAAAGTTCATGGAAGGATTCATATTGTCTTTTGATTCTATCTTTTCATGAGTTTTTTGAAGTAACCTCATATTAAGTAGCCTCATAATTCTTTAATTGATTCCCAGCATTTATCTTTATTAAATAAAGATTTTTATTAAATAAAGATTTTCTAAAGCATAGGTAGCTTTTTAAACTTTTAAACACTTTCTCCTGAAGGATAATCTACATATTTAAAAGTATATGTATCATATATGCACAACTCGATGAATTTTCTAATAACAAACAGATCAATATTACTAACTCCCGAAGGTTCCCTGTGCCTACTTTCAGCCATTCCTCCTCTCAGGCAGGGTTTCTTAACCCCAGCACTCTCGACATTTTGGGCTGAACAATTCTTTGCTGTGTGCATCATTATTTGATGATTAGCAGCATTCCTGTCCTCGACCCACTAACTGCCCATAGCAGCCCCGTCACTGTGTCAACCAAAAAATCTCTCTCCAGATATTGCCAAATATTCCCTGAGTACAAAATCATATGGGTTAAGAACTACTGCCTCTAGGGTAACCACTACTGTACCTCTAATAGCATTGATTAATCTAGCCTGTTTTTGTATTTTATATAAGCAAACTCATACACCATACTCTTTTGTACCTGGCTTCATTCTCTTAATATTATATTTGTAAGATTCATTAATATTTTTGTGGGTAGTTGTACACTGATTGTTCTGTATAAGTACTACATTGCATGCCTATGCCACAACTTATGTATCAATTCAACAATTGACGGCCATTTGCCAGTTTTGACTAAATCATAGTTTTAAAACTCACTTATTTCTTATCATACCATATATTTCAAATTATATACCATACCTTACTTCTAAAAAAGTTTTTTTTGCAGTTAAGGCATCTGAATTTTGGAAAGTTTATTAATCTGGAACAATCATATGCTAGGTAATGAAAAACTATTTTTTATGATAGTTTTATAAGAAACCCACTATGGGGCCACTGACCTGGAAGATGAAGTTGAGAGGGAAAAGGGAAGAGGAGTCCAAATTCAGTGCAACCAACATTTATGGAACACTTATGACTGCCAGGCACTGTCTGTGGCTCCAGAAATGTGAAGATGAATAAGACAAGTTCTGTGTCTTAGTGAGGTTTGCAGTTCCTTTCCTCCTACTGCTGGCCAGTTTTTCTGTCCTGGGCTGATGTGATCTAGTGGTACCTACTGCTTGGAAGGCTGCCTCTGATAAGTAAGAAGATCTGGGCAGTGCCTGGGGGGTTGGGGGGGCAGGTAGGATGGGCGGCTGGAGCTGCACCTGACCTAGGTCTTTGTCAAGAAGAGTATAAGTGAGAGTCCTGGACTTGTAGCCCATCTCACCAAGGTAAGGAAACAGGGAAGGGTTTAAAGCAGAAACCCTGGCTAAAATAGGCAGGGTACAAGGTACAGGGGGAAACATTCCTTGTCCTCTAGAGACCCTAATTGCAGGAGAGACTGGATGGGGCATGGGAGGAGAGATGACAGACACAGCCCCCAGGAAACCCAGCTAACAGGAAGAACTGAAACATTTAGTGATGTGCCATGAATCACTTTATAACTAAGTCTGAAAAGTTCATTTACATTCATAATACATATCCTACTACACAAAGGAGAATGTGAGGCTATAGAAAGAATGTTTCTACTGGGCTTCTGTTTCTTTTAAAATAGGCTAATTTGGTCTTTAATAGGTATAAAGCAAATTGGGCAGTGGCCCTTTTACAAGAAGATTCATTACTAGTATTCTAGAAAGCATCTTTGTCTCTTATCTTTGCTACACAAATATTTCATTAACTATCTATAAATTTAGTACAGTGGAAAACACAGGTCAATGTAACTGGTACCAGCCTTCTTCCTTATTCATCATTGAAGAGCTTCTGAGACTTTCACTTCTCTTCCCTAACTTATGTTTACTCATTATTACTACACACTCTGTAAACTCAATACTGTTTAATTAATTTAGCCAAATGATTATGTTGTCAGTTTATTTTAAGGATTAGCCTTTTGATTAAGGTTGTATTATAATTATCAAATTATAAATATCAAAAATAATGAAAAATTTCAACCCAATGTAAGAAGATTTCTAAATTTTCTCTTAAGTAAGTCAATAAGAATTAGAGAAATATTTTCATTTTCTATTACCATGTACATATTCATTTTTTAATATATCATTTCATAAAACCAGACCTTAGTTTCAAGAAAATGTTAGATATTTGTAAAAATGACATTTGAACTACTTTACTGGGTAAACATTTAAGAACCTTGAAAAAATTCATTAGAAAAGCAACAGGCAAAGAAAAATAAAAACCAAAACTCACACAGCTTTTTAATGGTCTGGTTCCCGTGCAGTCAGGAACATTCCCACTCTCCAAAGTACCACTCCCTCGCTCTCCTAGCAGCAATTAACCAATTATAGAACAATGAGGCATTGAGTCACTGAATTTTAGATACTTAATATTTAAAAACCAACCATTTGCTTTTGGTTTTTGTCCAGCAGGCAAATCCCACAAGAACACATTTTTCATCGTATTTATCCATCACATGCTAAAATAACCCACAACAAATATTCAAGACTTTCCATTGAACTACTTGTGCTTTCCTTTTAATCTGTCTTTAAGAAACTTTCACTGCAAAGGATTGTAACAGGTTATCACATGATAACAGAAAGGTTTTTCCCTTTAAAATTTCGCTTACTTATTTATAAGCCTCAATACTATAAATTATAATTTTAATAAGTATGCTTATTGTTTAAAGGAAAGTCGTGAATCTTTTTGTAAAGCAAAATGTTTATATATATTGTTCAAAACATTATTTACACAAATATATGTACATCTGTTCTTGTATGCACTTTTAACAGTACATATCTATTTAGTATGTATGTGTGTGAGTATCCAGCTTGATACGTGCACATTTACCCATGAACGCTGTATTTAATGTACAGATGTACACACATACATACTTACATGCATACATAAATAACACTGTGATTGTTAATTTTATGTGTCAACTTAACTGGACCACAGGATCACAAGATGTCCAGACATTTGGTCAAACATCATTGTGAGTGTTCCCGTGAGGGTGCTTCTGGGTGAGGTTAACATTTGAGTCTGTACACTAAATAAAGTGGATTGCCCTCTCTAATGTGAGTGAGCCTCATCCAATTAGTTGAAGACCTGAACAGGATGAAAAGGCTGATCCTCTCTCATCTTCACGTGCTTTCCCCACCCCCCAGTAAGAAAGAATTCTTCTTGCCTGATGGCCTTCAGACTAGGACATCAGCTTTTCTCCTGCCTTCAGAATTGATCTGAAATATCAGCTCTTCTCGGGTCTTGAGCCTGCTGACCTTTGGACTGGAACCACATCACCTGCTCTCCTGGTTCTCAGACCTTCTAGCTTATACTGGAATTAAACCATTGGCTCTCTTGGGTCTCCAGGTTTCTGACTCATCCTACAGATCTTGGGACTTGCCAGCCTCCACAATTGCATGAACCAATTCTTTATAATAAACCTCTTCATATATATTGGTTCTGTTGCTCTGGAGAACCCTGGCAAATACAAATACATATATACAGACAGTACCAAGTGACGATTAAGAGCATGGACTCTGCAACTGGTCTGTTTTAAATCCCAGACCCATACAGTAACAAAAGCAAATTTCTTAAACTTTGAGTACCTCAGATTCCTCAACCTAAAATGAGAATAATATTTGCATCTGTTTCATAGGGTTGCTATAAGAGTTAAATGTTATAAGGGTTAAATCAGCGCTACACAGAGCTTAGAACAGCATCCATTCCACAGTCAATGCTACATAAATCTCTGCCTATAATCTGTGTGTGTTTGTGTATATGTAAAGGTATAAATAATTATCCTCTCCTGTGCCTCTATTACACAAATTTGGATTTTTGTGTACTAGATTTTTCTTAATGTCAAAGATACATATATACTTAAAGATGGTCAGAAAATTACCTAGCTCTGCTTCTTCAGGTTAAATAAATCTAAATTTTGACTTTTGCTTCATATATTTTACATTCTAAACTTTTCAAAACTTTTTATACATTATTTTCTTGAGTCTCTAAATTTTCCATTCCTCTAGAGCTGTCAAATCCCAAAGTGTTCCCAGTGTTCTAATTGGGACATGATCATGCAGCTGTGAAGCTGTCTATAGAGCTGTGAGTCCCCAAAGGTTGAGACTAGCTCCAGTGTGCAGGTATCATCCATGAGAGCCTCTGGGCTCTCCCCAGAATGTGTGCTCTTTTAGTGTTACCCTGTGGTAGCACATACAGATTAGAGACCAGTGATTTGTGCCCTGGCTGCACATCAAAATCACCAGCAGAGCTTTAAAAAATAGCAAGTCCCAAATCTCTGGAAATGTGGCTCAACACTGTTATTTCTTAAAAGTTCCCATGTGAATCTGAAATGTAAGTTAGGGTTAGCAGCTAGTGCCATGTTGAGAGGACAATTTCCATCAAACCTTCAGGAATGCCATGTGAGCCAAAGCCTAGCTCCAGATTTCCATATCATGACTCTGCGGCAGGAAAAGTGTCAACAGGGTGCATTTCTCATTGAACGTGGAAGGCAACGTCTTCCCAGCTCCTTCTCAGAGAAGGTCAGTGGACAGCTTCTTGAGGTCTCACTCTCCACCTTGTCACCAAATGCCTCCAGAAAAAAGTGTTCGCACAGTAAGGCTGGAGATAGTGTTTTAGAGCTAGTATTCTCAAACTTTACTTCTGTTGCTACACATATGATGGAAGATATTCATAAGCATGATACACTGTCCTGTGATACTCCAGCAAAGCTCAATTTCCAGTCATAATTCTATCTAAGACATTTGAAAATGTGAGTTAATGACAGTGACATTAGTATAGGGACAATTTGGGTTGTTATTAAACAAAATAATAATTTGCAAACTTAGGTCATTCAGTTACTACTCACTTACTCAACAGATATTTATTGAATGTCTACTCTCCAGACACCATTCTAGGTGCTGGGTATGCAGTAAAGAAATATGTTTAATTAATTTTAGTGAGGAGACAGACAATAAACAGATGAATAAACAAATGCGTGTGTGAGGGACAGATTAAGGGTAAGTATCATGAAAAAAGAAAAGGCAGAGAAGGTGAGATAGTAAATCATAAGAGTCCTCTTGAGGGGGTGCTATTTGAATAGAGAGAGACATGAAGGAAGTAGGAAAGCAAGCCTCTGGGTACCTGCAGAAGGTGTGGTCGAAGCAGTTGCAAAAGCCCTGGGGAGGGAGCTTGCTGTGTGTTCAAAGAACAAGTGGGCCAAAGTGGCTGGGTGGAAAAGGAAGGGAGAGAGGGGTAGGAGGTGAGTCAGAGTGATATCATGGGGCCCAAGAATCTTTAGGGCCTTGCAGGCCTCCGTGAGGTCTCTGGATTTAATTCTCAGTGTAATGGGAAGCCACTGGAGGGCTTTGAACTAGTTAGCTATGCTCAAATTAGTTAGTTTGAAGTGATGCTCAAACTAATTCTGTGAAAGTATGGCTGAGACTACTGTATAGGGTACAGACTCTAGAAGATGGAAGAAATAGGATGCAGGAGACCTGCCAGGTGGCTACAACCACAGTCCAAATGAGATGCTGTGACCTGGACAGAGATGTAGCCGAGGAGGAAAGAAGAGGCAATACTTTGGATATGTTTTGGAAGTAGAGTTGTCAGGATTAGCTGATGGATTGGAAGTGAGTTATGAGAGAAAGACAATTATGGGGAGAGGGATGCCATTTATTGAGATGGAGGACACTGGTGAAAGAGGGCATTCGAGTGAAAACCAAAAGTTCAGTCTCGGATATATCTATTTTGAGATGCATATCCAAGTGAAGATATTGAGCAGACAGTGTGGATATAAGTTTTGAAAGGGCAAAAATTTAATCTGTTTTGTTCTTTAATATATCCCCACTTCTTAGAACACTGGTTGGCACACAGAAAATGCCCAGTGAGAGGGCTGACTGGTTAGCTCAGTTGGGTAGAGTGCAGCCTTATGACACTGAGGTTGAGAATTAGGTTCCTCGTACCAGCCAGCCTCCAAAAAAAAAAAAAAAACATGCCCAGTGAGGGCTGTCTACTTAGCTCAGTTGATTAGAGTGTGGTGCTGATAACGCAAAGGGCAAGAGTTTAGATCTCTCTACCAGCCAGATGCAGGGGAAAAAAAAAAACCAAAACAGAAAGTGCTCAATGGGTATTGTTGAATAAAAATTAAATATTATTCAAGGCAGTATAAACTTAAGTGAAAAAAGAGAGGCTGTAGTAAGTACTAAACAATAACATAATGCATGATGTGAGACTGGGGAGTGATCACTGTGGGCTTCAAGGTCAAGAAAAGTGTTGGAAAAGATTGTACATTGCCGGGTATCTAAGAATGGGTAAGCTTATAGGTGAGAAAAGTCAGAAGGGGTGTCAGGTTTGGGGAAGAATGCTAAATTTGATGTAGGATATATTAAATTTGAGGTGACAGAAACATTTGAATTCAATAGAAAGACATTTAAGTTAGTTCTTTAAGTGGTTTGACATCTGCGCTCACGAAGGACAGACATTGGCCCTTCTTCCTGAAAGTAGAACCCACAAGGCTAGGGCATTAAACTACAAATGTGTAACAGGAAAGTAAACAGAAAGTTGTGAAACACCAAGAAATAGCTGAAAGCATTTCCAAAGCAGTGCTTCTCAAAATTTAATGTGCATACGAATCACCTGGAGATCTTGCAAAAAAGCAAATTTTGATTTTGTAGGTCTGGGCTGGGGCTTGAGCTTTTCTGTTTCTAACAAGCTCCCAGGTGATTGATGTCCGTGGTGCTGGTCCTGGGACCACATTTTGAGTAACAGGGTACTAAAGTGAGGCGCTAAACCCAAATGAAAGAATTTCTAAGGAAATAACTAAAAAACCAGTAATGTGACTCTTAAACCTCTTGTGACATTGACAGTATAAAATGGTTGGGTTGCTGGGCATCTGAGGAAGAATTTTTTAGACAGTACTTATTTGTAGGGAGCTGTTGATGAGCTGGGAGTAGGGCTGGAATATGGAGGGACATCCCCATCTCCATCCTAAATTGAGCGGGGATTTCAGGGGAACTCTCTGACAGTATAATAAGTACCATCTACATGTGGAGAGGTCTGACAATACAGGGGGTGAGACAAGCTGGTTAGCTGTCCTCTGACAAGTTGAAGTGGCTGCTTAGTAATTATACTGTTCACCCAACTTATCAGAGTAAAGAAAATATAATAGTTCAGAAAACAGGTTAGTAGGCAGGAGGAGAGATAGGGAAAGACTGCGGGAGACCCTGACTAGGAGAGGAGAGGAGATTTAACTTTAAATTAAGTTTGAAGTCTGGATTATTATATTGAACTTGAATGATGATTTCTGAATTGAGATTCTTATGTTTTATTTTAAAATGGCCAAAGGATCTTTTATTACCTACAAATGATCAAAAAGTAATTTGCTAAATTTTCATCCAAGGACAGAGAAAGAATTTCTCTCACAGAAAACTTTAGAAAGACAGTGGGAAGGTAATTTGCTAAGTTTTCATCCAAGGACAGAGAAAGAATTTCTCTCACAGAAAACTTTAGAAAGACAGTGGGAAGCAAAGTAAATTGGTTTATGGTTATACCCATGAGTTCTGCTGTTTCAGTGTTTTGGTGATAAGTGGATTCAAGGGAGAGGAGGAAAGTCAGTCTTGGATCTGCTTGTCAGCGAAAATTTAATAATGTTCCCATTGAGTTCCTTTGATACCACAAAGCATAATGAGATTAGTTTCTAAGTGCCAATCCTCTCAGAAATCTTGGACAACCTATTGCTGTTAACACTGCTCTTGTAGATCAGCCCCCTATGTCTTTTCTCACACTGTGCATAGTTCATAGCTTGCCCATTTGTAGAAGAGACTTGCTAGTTCCCCTTCTTTTTGGACAAGCAACAGCAGCACAAGAACCTGCCATTCCTAGGTCTCGTAGCAGCTACAACACTAACAGGTATTTTCATACCGTGTAAGCATCGAAGCTGGAACTATCAAAAGACAAAATTAAAACAATTTTTGTTCAAACATCTTAATTGCCTTTTATTTTCAATTCTAGAATTGGTCAACACCTTGTATAAAATAGAATGAGTATTCCAATGAGCAGAGCAGAGGAGGCTGGCTTTATAGATAGAATAAGGGCTAAGGAAAGCAGAAACAGAATGAAAAGTAGACTGGTCATTTCAAGGTTACCTTCCTTGTAAAGGTGGACTTCCTTATCATGCTGGCTAAAACTGGTCTGTTTAGGGATTTGGCTCTTAATGCTCCTGATTTCTGGGAAGTTCAGATAAACTTAGTTCTGGCTTGGAGGCTTCTAACTTCAGCATGAGTGATTCCATTTTGGTTTGGTCTGTTGAGCCTAGTACAGGAGCTCAGTCCAAACCAGTGGCCTCCTATAAGTTTTATTTAACAGGACAAAGGCTGGCTTGAAGTAGTTGTGTATGTTGCACTGTCATCCATACCCAAAGAGGCTGTCAAGATGGAGATCTAATGAAACACAGGTAGTTCTTGGCTCAGCAGAGCATTTACTCCCCTGACACAAACAGAGATGATTTTGTTAGGTACCAGGCATGAAACCTGAGGGTGCTTTTGGGGGATGGAGGAGTGAATGGACCCATACACCCTTCTCATTATGCCTTTCCTGAAATCTTCCCTTTTGGCTCTCAACTTACATTTCCTGCACCAGCTACACTAAGACTATTTGCAGCCCTGGCACATGTAGATTTCCTTCAAGACTCTACCTTAGTGTCCCTTCTCTGAAAACCACCCTGATTCTGTTTTCAGATAAGTTGGGCCAATTGAGACAGCCCTCTGAGCCTCCAATTTGGACCAAAACTTTATAAGGACTTATATCCCTGTGTGGTCATTCCTGGTGCATTAACAGGAGTGCATGGGAAGAAATTGCCTCCTATTATTGGGCAGCTTTTCTTTTATTTAATATTTTATTCATTATGTGGCTAAGATATTAGATTTTTGCTGATGACCTAAAGGTTAGAAAATTCTGGATGAAAAGATCCTAGGTATGTAGCAAAGAATTGTGGCGGGGTCATGTTGTGTAACAGCTGATTGTTGGCAGGTGAGTTATGAAAGGAGCCAGAAACTAGATGATAGATATCCCAGGCAAGCTGCCTTCCAAGTTGCTCTAGTCCTTTGATGCTAGAAAGGCAGTATCTCAGCCTGGGTAGCTGGACAGCACCTAAATTCCTTTCCCATCAGGCTTCCTTAGCTTTCTTATTGCTAATATTGGACCCTTCACCCCGGGTTTTCTGTAGCCTCAGTACTGTATTGAGTACATATAGACTACAGCTGTATAAATTTAGCAGTTTCACAGTTCTGTCTTTACAAGAACCAATATTTTTAACAGCTTAATTGATGCATAATTTATATACCATAGTGTTCACCCATTTTAAGTTCACAGTGATTTTTAGCAAATTTACAGAGTTGTTCAAACATCAAAACAATCCAGTCTTAGAATATTCTTGTCACCTCAAAAGATCTATCCTGCCTGTTTGCAAACTATCCCTGTTCCCAACCCCCAGCCTCAAGCAAACACTACTCTATTTTCTGTCTCTATAGATTTTTCATATTTGGACATTTCATGCAAATGAAATTATAGAATATGTGGTCTTTTGCATTTGGCTTCTTTCACTGAACATAATGTTTTTGAGGCTGATTCATGTGGCAGCAAGTATTAGAAGTTGTGTCTATTTTATTGCTGAACAGTGTTTCTCAGTATGGTTTTAGTGGCCATATTTCTCTGAACCCCTGAGTGAGATACATGATCTGACAAAGATTGTTTTTCCAATTTATAGGGAGAATAGAATATTTTAAACTGAGACTGAGCTGGATAGTGACTATAGATATGGTGTGAAAACACCCTTTCTCCTTTATCCTTAATAGAGTATGACACATATCTGCTCAAAAAAATTAATGTTGCCATTTGGCTAGAACAAATACATTCATATGTCAATGCGGCTGTCATGAGTGGACACAAGGGACCAGGAAGAGAAGGATGGCAGGAGATTTATGCAATTCTCAGACTGGTGAGTACCAGAACCTCTTTAAAACACACACACAAACACACAAGTACATTAGCACACAACCAAAACACTAGATACACACAGAGACACATACAAGCAAAACAATGAGTACACACCCACACAACTCCAAATGTACAAAAACATTAGCCTTCCTCCAGCATTACACACTTAGAATGCAGTTTCTTGATTTCATTTACAGTGAAAATAATGGCGATCTATATATTATTTTCTTTTTCTGTAGATAAAAATATTTTCTTTTTCTATTTCAAGATTGTCAAAGACAAGAAGACACTGCTCTCCTTGAAGTTAACAAGGTTCAGATACTTATAAAGAACAGGTTTTATGTACTCAGGATTTCAAAATATATAAATCTTGGCCAAATAAGTCATTATAAAATAAGCCCATTATTTGTATAACTTATCCCCCTTGCTTATTGCTTATATTTCTGAAATTATAGGAAGTGATGGAGTTTGGATGTGTCGTCCCCTCCAAAACTCATGTGGAAATTTGATCTCCAACGTGGCAGTGTTGGAAACTGATTGAGTCATGGGGGCGGATCCCTCATGAATGGATTAATGCTCTCCCTGGGGGAGGGGGGAGTAATGAATGAGTTCTCACTTGATTAGTTCCCACGGGAGAGCTCGTTGCTAAAAAAGACCCTGGCACCTTCTCTCTCTCTCTTGCTTCCTTTCACCATGTGATCTGCTTGTACCCACCAGCTGCCTGCTATTTTTCTGCCATGAGTAGAAGCAGCCTGAGGCCCATGCCAGATGCAGCTGTCCCAGAATCATAAGCCAAATAAACCTCTGTTCTTTATGAATTACCCAGTCTCTGGTAATTCTGTTACAGCAACACAAAACAGACTAAAACAGGAAGAATAATTATGTTAGAGAAAATAACAGAATCTATCTATCTACCTACCTATCATCTCTTCCCTACTTTTAAGAGTTGCATGGTATTTCATATACTCATGTATTTACTTATTTTAAATTTCCCTTTTATAGACATCTGGATTATTTCCAATTTTCTGAATATTATTTCCCCTTTTATGGACATTTAGATTGTTTGCAATTTTCTGAACCAAACTTTTAGTTAGCTTTCTTGTACATCTACCCTTCACATAAGTGGGAGCATTTCTCTAGACTGTATTCCTAATTGTTAACTTATTAAATAAGAAACATCTCAAGTTAACATCTTGATAGATGTTTCAATTGTCTTCTAAAAGGTTGCACCAATTTACCCCACCAGATATCTGAGTTCCCATGTTGCCAAATCACCATCATTAGCATTCCTTTTAATTTTTTGCTAATCTGATGTTATTTTTTTCTTTTGATTTGCATTTTCCTGATTTTTCAGGATCTTCTCATAAGTATTTCTCTCTCCATGCTTGTTTTCAAGTTCATATACTTTGTCTAGTTTTGTACTAGATTATTTGCCTTTCTCTAATTGATTTATAGAAGCTTTTTGATTAATATATATTGCAAATATTTTCTTCTCTTTCTGTCACTGTAAGTATTATTTTTCTGGTGGTTTTTATTGGTGCAAAATTTTTTTCAAGTAATTTTTATCACTAAAAAGTTTTTTAAAAAAATTTTGAGCAGCAGTAGGCAGCCCCTCGCCCAACTGGCAGATGGCAGGAAGCATGTCCAGGGACCTCAGTAGCCACAGGCAGCTGTCACCACTGCTGCAGACACAACTGCCACATGGATGGTCTTCCACAGTTGCTCCTGCTGCAAGGGCAGCTTACTGCCACAGCAATAGCCACCACCACCGTGCAGGCAGCCCACTGCCATTCAACTGCACTGACACAAGGAAAGTCATTAGTGGAACCTGAAGAAAGAGGTGAGTGAGTTAAGACTCATGACCTAGTGGCTCAACCAACAGCGAATTGCACTGCCACACACAGTAGCACACAGGGGTGGGGGGAGGTTCATGTGCAGCCCACATGATTGCCCTGATCTGGGGAAAGACACACACGGAACCCCCCCAAGACTGCAGAAACCAGGATATCCAAATAGAGTAAGGAAAAAAATTCCCAATCACTCCCAACCCATCCCTAACCAGGGAGAGAGGAAAGATAAACCCCGTGCAGGGTAATCCATTCAAACTGAGGAGCTACAGTATACTCCAGTGCACCTATCAGGGTCATAGGATACTAGTCAGGGTGCCAACAAGCCCATCCAGGATCACCTACCCCAGCCAAAGAGTGACAGGGCACCAGAGTGCTTCTCCCAAGAACTCAAGAGCTCACCCCTGTCCTCAGTAAACAAACACAGTATCACCAACCTCAGCAAAGAATCACAAAGTGCCCCAGTGCCTAGGCCACAGAGGCACTCTCACACAACTCCAATACTGAATACAGCAGAAATACCTACATGGAGACTACACTACTGCATCTACCCAGAACCGATACTAAATCGCCCTACTCAATGATGAACTTAAAACACATCTACAGGAGGAAGTCTCTCTCCTCAAAACCCACTCCAGAGTAATAGAAGAAGCAACTACTCTACCAGATGGCCAGACATCAACATAGACACTTTAGAAATACAGAAGAAAAAAAAAAGAAAGAAAGATATAAAGAAAGAAAGAAAGAAAGAAAGAAGGAAGGAAGGAAGGAAGGAAGGAAGGAAGGAAGGAAGGAAGGAAGGAAGGAAGGAAGGAAGGAAGGAAGGAAAGAAAGAAAGAAAGAAAGAAAGAAAGAAAGAAAGAAAGAAAGAAAGAAAGAAAGAAAGAAAGAAAGAAAGAAAGAAAGAAAATATGACACCACCAAAGAAATACAATATTTCTGAAACACCAAACCTATAGAGCAGGAAGCTCTTGAAACGACTGAAAAGAAATTCCAAGCAACAATCTTAAAGACACTCAATGAGATACAAGAAGACTCAGTCAGACAACACAATGTAATGAGAAAAAGTATCCAGGACATGAAGAAGAAATTTATGAAGAGATTAATACCTTAAAAAGAATGTAGCAGAACTCCTGGAACTGAAGGATTCTTGCAATGAAACAAAAAACAAAACCAAGACATTAACTAGCAAGTTAGAGCAAGCAGAAGAAATAATTTGTGACCTTGATGATTGTTTTTTTGAAGTAACCCAGGTGGACCAAAAAAGGGGGGGGGGGGAGAGAGAAGAAAAGAAAAAAGAATAAAATAATTTAAGAAAGTCTAAGAGAGATAGCAAACAACCTCAAGTAAACAAGTTTCTGAATCATGGATGCTCCAGAGGGGAGGACAAAGGAAAAGGCATTGAAAACCAATTAAGCAAAGTAATAGCAGAAAATGTCCCAGTTATAGGTAGAAACACAGACCTGCAGATCCAGGAGGCTCAAAGATCCCCAGACAGATACAATCCAAAAAGGTCTTCTCTGAGAAATGTTATAGTCAAACTGGAGAAACTCACAGACAAAGAGAATCTTAAAAACAGCAAGAGAAAGGTGTCAAGTAACCTATAAGGGAGTCCCAGTCAGACTAACAACAGACTTCTCAACAGAAACTCTACGGACAGGAAAAGAATGGATGACATATTCAAAATACTAAAAGAAAAAAACTGCCAGCCCACAATACTATACCCAGCAAGGCTATCGTTCAGAAATGAGGGAGAAATAGTATACTTCCCAGACCAAACAAACAAACAAACAAAAAACTGCAGGAGTTTACCACCACATGATGAGCCCTATAAGAATTCCTCAAGGGAGTCTTGCATCTGGAATCCAAAAAACAATAATTACTACCATGAATACACAAGGCATCTAGAATCCAAAAAACAATAATCACTATCATGAATACACAAGAAAGAACAAAACCCACTAGTAGAACAAAAAGGCAAACAAGAAAAAGAAAGAAACTATATCTTACAACCTCAAAAAACTGACAAACACTGAAGACAAACAATAAGAGTGGAAAAAAAGGAACAAAAGATATTTAACACATCCAAATCAAAATTGATAAAATGCTAGGAGCAAGACAATACCTTTTAGTAACAACCTTAAATGTAAATGAATTAAATTTCCCACTCAAAAGACACAGACTGACTGAATTAAAAACCTAGGCCCAACTATATGCTGTCTTCAAGAGACTCATCTCACCTGTAAAGACACACATAGTATAATAGTGAAGGGAAGGAAAAAGATATACTAGGCAACTAGAAATAAAAAATGAGCAGGAGTAGCTATTCTTATATCTGATAAAATAGACTTTAAACCAAAAACCATAAGAGAGACCAAGAAGGCTATTATGTAACAATAAAGCGATCTATTGAGGAAGAAGATATAACAATCATAAATATATATGCATCCAACACTGCAGCACCCAGATATATAAAGCAAACACTATTAGACATAAAGAAAGAGATAGACCCCAATATAATAATAGCTGGGGACACAAACACCCCTCTCTCAGCATTGGACAGATCATCTAGGCAACAAATCAACAGAGAAACACAGGATTTAAACTGCATTATTAGACCAATTGGACCTGGCAGATATCTACAGAACATTTCATACAACTACTACAGAATATACATTCTTCTCATCAGCACATGGAATATTCTCCTGGATAGACCGCATGTTAGGTTACTAATCAAGTCTCAACAACTTTTTAAAAATTGAACTCATTTCAAGTATCTTTTCAGACCACAATGGATTAAAAGTATAAATCAATAATGAATGAAACTCTGGAAACCATACAAATACATGAAAAGTAAACAACATGCTCCTGAATGACCTATGGGTCCAAGAAGAAAATAAACAAGAAATCAAAAAATTCTTTAAACTAATGAAAATAAAGCCACATCATACCAAAATCTGTGGGATATTGCAAAAGCAATACTAAGAGGAAAGTTTATTGCAATAAACACTTACATCAAAAGAATAGAAAGACCTCAAATAAATGACCTAATGCTACACCTTAAAGAACTGGAAAAACAAGAACAATTCAATCCCAAAATTAGGAGGTGGAAAGAAATAATTATGAGCAGAGCAGAGCAGAACTAAATGAAATAGAGACCCCAATAAACAATACAACAGATCAATGAAACAAAAAGTTGGTTTTTTTTGAGAAGATAAACAAAATAGACAAACGATTAGCTGGGTTAATTAAAAAAAGAATAGAGAATATCCAAATAAAAATAAGAAATAAAATGGAGACATTACAACCAATACCACAGAAATACAAACAACCCCAAACAAATACAAACTATTTTGATAGTCTCAAATAGAGACTATCACAAACAACAATTTGCCAATAAATTTGAAAATGTGGACAAAATGGATAAATTTTAGGACATATACAAGCTTCCAAGACTGAACCAAGAAGACATAGAAAACCTGAACATACCAATAACAAGTAAAGAGATTGAAGGAGTAATCAGCAGTCTCCCAACAAAGAAAATCCCAGAACCAGATGGCTTTACTGCTGAATTCTGCCAGCATTTAAAGAGGAATACCAATTCTCTTCAAAATGTTCCAAAAAATTGAAACAGAAGCCACTCTATTAATTAAAAAAAGAATAGAGAAGATCCAAATAAAAATAAGAAATAAAATGGAGACATTACAACCAATACCACAGAAATACAAACAACCATTAGAGACTATCACAAACAACAATTTGCCAATAAATTTGAAAATGTGGACAAAATGGATAAATTTTAGGACATATACAAGCTTCCAAGACTGAACCAAGAAGACATAGAAAACCTGAACATACCAATAACAAGTAAAGAGATTGAAGGAGTAATCAGCAGTCTCCCAACAAAGAAAATCCCAGAACCAGATGGCTTTACTGCTGAATTCTGCCAGCATTTAAAGAGGAATACCAATTCTCTTCAAAATGTTCCAAAAAATTGAAACAGAAGCCACTCTCCCAAACTCATTCTAAGAGGCCAGCATCACTCTGATACCAAAACCAGACAATGATAGAACAGAAAAAGAAAACTACAGGCCAATATCTCTGATGAACATAGACACAAAAATCCTCCACAAAATACTAGCAATCAGAATATAGAAACACATCAAAAAAAATATACACCATGATCAAGTGGGATTCATCCCAGGATACAAGATGGTTCAACACATGCAAGTCAATAAATGTGATACACCACATCAACAAAAGCAAGGATAAAAACCATATGATTATCTAAATAGACACTGAAAAAGCATTTGACAAAATTCAACATCTGTTCATGATAAAGACACTCAGCAAATTAGGTATAGAAGGAAAGTATTTCAACCCAATAAAAGCCATATACAATAAACCCACTGCCAATATCATCCTGAAAGCTTTTCCCTTAAGAATAGGAACAAAACAAGGTTCCTCATCTCACAACTACTATTTAACATAGTATTGGAAGTACTAGCCAGAACAATCAGGCAAGAGAAAGAAATAAATTCTTTGTAAATAAATCTCTTTCTATTATATTTTCTGATATATAGGAAATGATTGAGTTTCATGTTGATTATGTTTCTGGCCACCTTATTGAATTCTCTTATTGGTTAAGATAGTTTTTTATTTGCTTCCCCTGTAATTTTAGTGTACAATTTCGGTGGCTGTTAGTATACTGATGAAGTTGTGCACAGATCACCACTATATGATTCCAGAACATTTTTATCACCCCAGAAAGAAACCCCAAATCCCTAGAAGTCACTCTCCATTTGTCCTTCCCACAGCCCTAGGCAGTCACCAATTTCACATAAATGAAATCATTAAACATGTGTCCTTTTGTGTTTGGCTTCTTCTTTTTTTTTTTTTTTTTTTTTTTATAAAAATGACCGGGAAGGGGATCTCAACCCTTG
>NW_007734740.1:2683-7550 GCF_000696425.1 Galeopterus variegatus | reverse complement strand
CCTAGGCAGTCACCAATTTCACAAAAATGAAATCATTAAACATGTGTCCTTTTGTTTTTGGCTTCTTTTTTTTTTTTTTTTTTTTTTTCTATAAAGATGACCGGTAAGGGGATCTCAACCCTTGACTTGGTGTTGTCAGCACCACGCTCAACCAGTGAGCTAACCAGCCATCCCTATATGGGATCCGAACCCGTGGCCTTGGTGTTACCAGCACCGCACTCTACCGAGTGAGCCACAGGCCGGCCCCTGGCTTCTTCTGATAAAATAAATTCTTTTAATAAAAAAAAATTGAATGTCTAGGCACAAAGTCATATCACCTACAAATAGATTTTAATCTATTCAGAACAAAATTTATGTCTCCTATCCCTATTTTCTGTGCTATCACAATAAAAAAGTCTGCATAATAATACTGAGCATTAGATAAGAGAGCCGACCTCTCTATTTTATTCCTTCTCCTTTATGTATGCTATTTGTTCTTGGTCGCTGTAGGTGACTATCTTAAGCAATAGAACTTTCCTTGTATCTCCCATTGTAAAGGTAACTTTTTCCTTTGCAACTGAGAAGTAGTTTGTAGGAGGAAGGGTAAATAGTTTGAGGTTATCTGAATATCCTATTTCCCAAGAACTTTTTACCTAATGTTGTTAGTATCCAATGATAATTCTTGCCTAAATCAGTTATTACACTGGGGATGTAAAATATGATTTCCCCCCTAATTGTACTATTTTCTCTATCTATTAGCCAGTATTCTTCTGTAAAAAGCAGGTCTTTTCCCCTAGGCTTCTATTTTTGAGTATCACTGTAGACTCATGGATTCTTTTCTAATTCAATGTATTCTCATTCATTGTTGTCATTATTCTATTTGGTACTAAAATTTTCCTATATTTGGCCTGTTGTGCTCCTTTAAGTTAGCTCTCATGTCCTTTTATAACATCTCTCTTAGTCTTTGAGCACTTTTTAACTTTCTGCCACAACAAAATGTTCAGGGCTCATCTTGTATTCTCCCAGCTTCAGCTGTACAATCAGCCATTTCTCCCAAGAACTTTGGTTTCTTTTATTAGAAAATGGTATTTAGAAACCAAGATCTGGGCATTGGGTGGCTCATTGCTACTGTTGTGTCATAGCTTCTAGATTCTCAGTGAACAGAGCTGGAATATATATGTATGTACATCTAAATATAACATCTATCCACCTATCTTTCTATAAGTTCTATATTACATACCATGAGTTTGTGCTGATACTTTTAATTCAACCCGACACTATAGATTTTATTTTAGCTTCCCCATTCTCAATATATTTACTTATTTGCTCATACTTAGAATTTATAAAAAGTAGTTTTAAAATTGCTGAATTTCTCTTACAAAAAAGGTAGCACACACCACTGTTGGAAAAACAAACAAACAGACAGTAAAAGCCAAACTCACTACTAACTAGAGTTCAATATTTGTTTACAGTTCTTCTTTAGCTCAGCCTGAGAGCATACAGTGAAAATACTGACAGTAAAAGCCAAACTCACTACTAACTCGAGTTCAATATTTGTTTACAGTTCTTCTTTAGCTCAGCCTGAGAGCATACAGTGAAAATACTGTGTTAAACAGTTACTTGGGTGAGTTCTTTTGATTTTCCCTCTCAGTTTGGCTATGTTATTTATTTCAAATACAGTTAGATACTTTTTTTTGTTTGTATTATGTTATATTATTTCCCTCTCATCCTTGTTGATTTTTTAATTTAATTTTTTGTTTATATAAAACACAAACATGCATACTGGCCAGTCCATAAAAAAGATACAATAAAATAAATTAAAAGGAAAAATAAAATACAAATATGATTCCAAAGTCAAAACAATATAAAAACAACTAATCAGAAAGTATCACTTCATGCTCCCCAACCTTTCCACCCCATTCGCGTCCACATCTTTTAGATAACCTTTAGGTAACCTTAGTTTTTGGTTTATCCTTCCTGTGTGTCCTTTTACAAAAGTAAGCAGATACATATATACTGTCTTATTTTATTATTTCTATTACAAATAAGGTAGCATAATATGTGTACTCTTTTGTTTGCTTTATTCACTTTAACAATATTCTATCTCTACATTATTAGTAGCTTTTCTATTTTAAAATGCAAAAATGTGGGCTCAGAAAAGTTAAGTAACTTGTTTTGGTTCACAAAGCCAAGTGGAGGAACTAGGAAAATAGACTTGTACCTTTATAGTTTTAACTTTTCTTCTAATCTTTTTTATTTTGTTTATAATTAGTTTGTAATTCTCAAATTAGAGGCAGCAGGCAAAATGATATTTACATTTTTATTTTATGGAAATATTACTGCTTCCCAGGAAGTAACTCCCAGCTTTGTTCAGAGAAGTTGATGGTGTTTAGTGAGCATTTGGTATAGCTCTAATATTTCCTGTTGTGGCAAAGCTTACTTCTTCCAGATATTTTTTTTGAGAATTGAAAATACGTTGCAAGATTATTTGCTTCCATGCCATCCCACACTCCTTCTGTCTATTCCTACTTTAGGCTTCCCAGCTGAGATGCATATCGCCTTCAAAATCTTTACAATTTAAGGTATTAGAGAGTTGAACATTACCACCAAATTCATAGCAACTAAAACTATTGTATGGTTTCTCTCTCTCTCTTTTTTTTAAAATCTACCTTTTAGCAGTTTGAAAAATTATATTTTGGCTCTATCTACAAAAAGGTACACGTATGGCAACACTGTATTTTACTCATATACATATTTATCTAAAATACCTATCCATCACAGGAATGGCTTGAAAAGGGAGAGTAACCCAGTCATCTTCAGAGTTTGGTACCCACATCTGGGTACACTGATCAATTTTCCTGCCAAGCAGGCTTTAGCTGATAGCTTCCTTTCTTCACTGCTTAGCCCAAATATAACAACATAAAGCCACTGTGAAAATAAAGATTATCTCTGGAATTAAAATATGACAACATGGTCCCACTTGAGGCCTGATGGAATTTTCTCAATTCTCAAGGTTGGACACACCTAGATTGTTCCTTTTGTGAGTGAACAAACTGAGAAAAACCACATTTGAAAAGGATTTGCAATTCAAAGGAAGGAGACCAATCTGAGGCATTAGAACAAAGTCTCTTGTGAATTTTACTTTCTCTAAGATGCATCTTTATATACTCAGAATATTCGAGATAGATACATCACATATAACTTAAGGGAAATCAAGATCAGAAAAAAAAATTGCCTTGGAGGAAAAATACGGTCACTGAATGATAAAATACAGGGAATCGTTTAGATTCTCAGGTATAATATTGTATATTGTTGGACAGCTTCATGGATGATACAATCATCTATACATAGTAATATTTTTGTCTATGTCTTTCTAGTAGTTTAACGTTTATACTTATTATTCTTCCTCTTGTCTAATTGCATTTGGTATTAGCTATATTACATATATTCATTATATAATTTTAGTGATAATAAGGGTTCTTAAATTGTTCCTGCCTGTCAATATTTATAAGTGAGATATGTTTAAATTTTCCCCCTTCCTTGCTTACTTTCTTTTTTCCTTTCTTCCTTCCTACGTTCTTTGTCAGGTGTTTATATCTGAGTAATGCTGGCTTCTTTTTCTATGCTCCATAGTGGTTTCCATCGGGACTAATAGTACCTCCTCCATTTGCATGAGAGTTAAATAATATAATACATGTTAAGATCTTATAGCCAGCACATAGTAAGCACTCAACTAATATTAGCTATGATGGGACATACTAAGACATAAGTTCCAGGCAGTTTTTGTTTGTCTTTGACATGAATGACAAATGCATGATTATAAAAGTCAGTACAGGAGAAAGATGACCCAGGATTCTTCCTAGAGAGGGAAGTAAAATAATCATTCCAGTCACGAGAAGACATGCAAAAAATGGGGGTGTATAATTCCAAATGAGCACATCAGAAGTGCCAAGACCTAAATCACCTCCAGTGCCTCCATTTTGCAAAGTGACAATAACGCTGCTCATGGTACTCACTCAGACCCCATTACTCAGCTGCTGCCCCCATTTCCCAGGAACTGAGAGTATGGGCTACTAATGGCTCACAAATACTCTTTCTCCAAAATAACACACTCAGTCAGAAAGAAGCTGCCTGGCCAGGAGGTTACAACTCTTTGCCCCAGGGCAATGCAAAAGCAATGACTAACTGACACAGGGATTCAAATGGCTGGCTCTTTGCCCCAAAGTGGGACAGACTCTATGCTGCAATTCATACTATACTCCAAAGCTCCCTATGGAATCAGGCTGAAGCTCGACTGCAGCTGACATCACATTCTTTCTTGGCTTCCTCCCCCACCTTATCTTGCTTCTCTTTTCCTTTTCAAGTTTTCCCTGAGAGCACATTCTTAATAAACCCTGTGCACTTGGTGAGCCCAACTTAAGACAGCCACTTAAAGAGAAAAGGTCCTGTGGGCATGGATATTGGCAGATGTTAGAAATAAAGAGAAAAGTGAAAGGTGCTCTGAATGAGGCAGAGGGTGGAATTTGTTGTTTGGGATCATGAAAGAAAGTTACCTAAGGAGCCAAATTGGGAGCCAGCCCAGTGGTCTGAGCTGGACTTCTTCTCTTGACACCTCTACAAGTTTCATCTCTCCACATCTGTGACTTCACTCCCCAGCTTGACCCACATTTGCTTTCACTGCACCCAGTCTCTTTGTCCTTAAAAAGCATGACTTTCAAAACCACCTCACCAGTATCTTGAAAACATTTCACTAACTTTTTTCCTTACAGAAAATCATAGCAACTGAAGCTATTTTACAGTTTCCTTCTTAAAAAAAAATCTATCTTCTAGCAGTTAGAAATATTATATTTTGGTTCCATCTACAGAAAATACACATGTGGCAACATTG
>NW_007734740.1:1767-2664 GCF_000696425.1 Galeopterus variegatus | reverse complement strand
TAAGGAATTCCAATGGGTTCTCCAGGCCTACAGTCTCACCCACCATGACATTTACATGCTACTGGCTAACAACCTCCTTCCTGAAGAGCGCCGCTGCATCTGGGATGAGGCCCAAGCTCATGCAGATGAAAACCATCGCATTAATCCCGCCTTCCCAACTGGTCCACGCGCAGTTCCTGAGCAGGATCCACATTGGGATTATAATACAATCCAGGGTATTCAGGCACGAGACCAACTTGCCTCCTGCCTAATAGCAGGTCTTAAAAAGGCTACCCGCAAAGTTGTTAATTTCCAAAAGGTCCAAGAAATTCTCCAAAAAAAGGAGGAAACTCCATCCGAGTTCCTCAATTGACTAACTCAGGCTCTCCAGCAATACACCAACCTGGATCCCTCCTCAGAGGAGGGACGCCATGTCCTCGTGACATACTTTTTGGCTCAAGCCTACCCCGACATTAGAAAAATTAAAAAAACTGGAACAGGGCCCCGCTACTCCACAGACCGAGATCTTATCAGTGGCCTTTAAGGTTTTCCACAATAGGGAGGAGGAAAAAGAACGATGAAAACAAAAGGCTGACCTGGCCAATTTTAAGATGTTGGCCCAGATAATCAGACCATCTCCTGGACGCCTTTCAGGGCCCTCTGCCTCCAAACCCTCCCCCCCTGGGGCATGCTTCAAATGTGGGAAAGAAGGTCACTGGTTGTGGACCTGCCCCTTGCCAAGACCACCCACCACTCCATGCCCCAAGTGCCAAAAAAGGGGACACTGGGGCTCCGATTGCCCACTCACCCAAAGGTGAGATTGGCCAACTAAACCCCAGCCATCCCGGGCATCTCAAACACCTTTGGTGGGACTGGCCGAGGAGGATTGAAGGGGCCCTGGGTCCTTCCCGACCATTA
>NW_007734740.1:0-1444 GCF_000696425.1 Galeopterus variegatus | reverse complement strand
AGTGGTTCTAAGGAGATAGCCTTGAGGAACATGGACACAGACCAAACTTACGCAGTTTGACTTTGTCAGGGAGGCAGAGAATAAACAAGTAAACACATGCAATAATCTTGCATTGTGATAAGTGCTCTAGAGGAAACAAACAGGATAATCTGAAAGACAATAACCTGCTTTGGATTTGTGTATAGGAGAGTTTTAGCCCTGACAGAGAGTTTGGAGAGCAAGTAGTTTACTTGGGAGGGGAAGAAAATATCAGTAGGCAAATGGGGAAGCAAGACAGGGAAGGGAAAGCAGACAAGCAAGGATGAGCCACTAAGCAAGTTACCACTCTGGGTAACTGAAGCTTAATCCCATGGGGAAAATCTGAAGCAAATGTCTGTCCCATTCAGCCCTCAGATTTATTGTACTTGAGTACAAACGGGTCATAAGATGTTTATACACCAGTTCCTGTCAGTCATGGGTTGAAGGCTGTTCCTGGAGTTGTTAATTCCCCAGTATTTCTGGATCACCTCATGTGTGCTGGCAAAGTGGATTATGGAGACTATGAAAAGCTTTCGGCAAAGACAGGCAGGTTCTGCCAGTTGGAAGTTGGAGGGGTATGCACTGAGGTGGTGAGGACGAGGGGATACAAGTAGGCCAGCACAATCACCGGCTGCAGGTGATGACTTAAAACCTTCACTGAAGTCAACCGGAAATTTCTCCTGAAATACATTCAAAACAGAAACTAAAATAAATCCATCAGTAGCTGGAACTATTTGATTTCTCTTTAAATTTTCATTCTTAAAGGGTTTTTAAAGACATGTGAGGTGCAAATACAAGACCCAACATTATTCTAGCACTGTTAAACTAGTCCTGGTTCAGTACTTAGTGATTGGGAAGCCAGAAGTGCTATTGATGAGTGAGGGGTTGGTGACTGCCTGGACAGAAAGACCTTAGAAACTGGCTTTTCCCAGGCTCACACGGAACTGGAAAGACTGACAAACGTAGAAAAAGCCTAAGAGTAAAAGGGATAAAATTTTTTTAAAAAAATTAANAAAAAAAAACACGTCACATACACAGTAATGTAATGTTCCCATCAGAGACATCTGTGGTAGGGATAATATAGGGAAATAACTTTGTCTTTCAAGTGAAGAAAACATTAATACCTATAGTGTTCACAGTACAGGCTCTGGAATCAGTCAGCCTCAGGTTCCAGTTTTGACTGCAGGATATTCTTACATAACAGATAAACTTGGTGTACATAAGTGTGCGAGTGTGTGTTCCTTAAAATATAATTCAGTAAATTCACTGTAGATCTGTTAGCTTTGAATCGACTTTCTTAGAACTCATTTGTTCATTCACCCATTTAACAACTCCTTGAGCTCCTACTGTATGAAAAGCTTAGTGAGTGGTTCTAAGGAGATAGCCTTGAGGAACATGGACACAGACCAAACTTACGCAGTTTGAC
>NW_007734739.1:80080-88372 GCF_000696425.1 Galeopterus variegatus | reverse complement strand
TCCAGCTTATGCCTCTTCTTTTTTACTTGTTTAAAAACTGTTTTGATTTTTTTTAAAAAAATATTACTTACAGTTTTTATTAGCTAAAGTTGATTACTTTGATTTACTTGTATAGGAAAATGAGTAGGAGAGAGGGCTAATATTTATTTGGCAAGTAATATGTGCCCAGAATTACAGCAAGTGTTTTGCAGTAAGGATCCCATTATTTTTCAGGACTGCCCTCGAATGTGGATATAATTACTTCATGTTTGGTGAGACCATTGAGGCTCAATAGGTTGGGCTACTCCATAGTCTATCAATGTAAGATATTGATTAACAGGACAGTCTGAACTTCATTCCGGTATGCTTTTGTTTCGCATGATTTTCTTTACATATTTGGTTGGTTGGCTGGTTATTAGTCTACCTGTTACTGTCTGTGGGATTTTTTTCACATACTTGTATTCTTCTGTTGTGCAAATTAAATGGGATAATGAACATATATAGGTTTGTTTGCATNCACAATAATCAACTACATTGTATATTGACAAAATAAAAATAATAATAAAAAAAAAGACAACCAACAGAGTTGGAGAAAATATTTGCAAAATATACATCTGACAAAGGATGAATATCCCGAATATGCAAGGAACTCAAACAACTTTACAAGAAAAAAAACCAAGCAACCCAATTAAAAAATGGGCAAAAGAGCTAAGTAGGCATTTCTCTAAGGAAGATATACAAATGGCCAACAGTCATATGAAAAAATGCTCAACATCACTCAGCATCCAGGAAATGCAAATTAATTGTACTGATTTTAAACCAGTTTTACTCCTATTAGAAATATGGTAGTAGATACTTCCAAACCTTGAGCCTCACCATCAATACCAACACTGCACATTTAATTCAGAAATATTAGAGGGAAAAGCATCCTATTATTGTGGTGTGGTAAACATATTAGCCTAAGTTATAATGTCTAATATTTTATTTAATATTTCCTATCACTTGCTATTGCACATATCACTGTACCAAACCATCTGTCTCCTCATCTCTTACCATTTTGGCCCACCTCTGACTTGGTCTGCAGACTTGGTAGACTTCTTCTGATTTGCTAGCAGCTTTGTGCTAGTGCTTTCCTTCTTTTCCTTAGGGCCAAGTGTCTGGAGAGCTTGCTCAGACCTTATGTTAGGCAGCTAGGGATTGCCTGTAATTTACTGTGTCAAAGAGCAATACTCAAACAATAAGGGACAGGAATCAATGGATAAATACCAAAGCTCACCTGGCTTTCCCTGAACAACTCCTAGATTTCAGAAGGACATCACAACACATCTTAAGGTATTGAATCCCAGTTGTCTGCAGCAGTAACCTATTCTTTGCTGCCTACTTCATTAGCTTTAACCTTATTTGTCTCACATTCCCCTTTCCTCATTTATGCTTCTTAAAATCACCAACCAAATGACATTATTAACCCAGGTCCATGTATCAGGGATTACCCTTGAGGGAATTATATTCTGAAAAACAGTCTTGAATAGTATTACTAAAGCAAGGCTACAAAAGGCCTCAAATAAATCTCCATGTATGCATGATAACAAGAGACAATGCTAATATGACACTCCTAAATAATGCAATTTCCTGGCTGTTCCCAAAGCATAAAAGAAAAAGAAACATGCTCGGGTGTTTGTTAATTATTCAGGGCACTGTGATTTCTCTATTGAGAAACTGTTCTTTATATACAATTTGGCTGCTTTTATTTGTTGTTAATTTGTACTGTTCCCACTCAAATATCTGGGTTTAAGCATACTGTTTATTGGATGCATGCTTTAATTACCCCTTAATTACTTCAACATTCAACATTTCTCACAATGGCTTTGTCCAAATTTTATGTCTGTGCACAATGACAGAACTCTTCAAACATGTCCCAAAATGCTTTTTAAAGATTTGGAAAGAATACAAATTATGAGTTTGGGTGTAATTCTTATTTTTGTTTCTCTTTTAACCTAAAGAACTAAAAGTTAATGATACCTTACTTAATTCTATATCCCATAATCATCAGTCCTCATCTCCATCCCCACTCATTTCTCCTTCTCTGAATAGATGCCTCCTCTAAAAGTTGGCACAGTCCTTAAAAGGGAATACAGCCTTATAAAGTAAATGTTGTGCACATATTCATGTGCAGACATATGCTGTTAGATATCTCATTTTGATACTTAAAGTTCTCAGTCATCTACATGTTTCCAAACTGTATTCATATTACTACATACAAATCAATATTTTCCAGAGTTCTATTGAATCAAAATGCTATAATTTAATATATGTTTGTTCCCAAAGTTACCTATTCCTGACTTCTACAAGTATTACAATACTTAATATCTTTGTGTGTGTCTCCACACTGCTCCACGAATGACATCTCTGTGAAGTATCTCCTGGAGTGGGTCACTGCTTCAGGAAAATAAGCAAATAAAATTTATTTTAATAAGAATGGATCTATTTCAAGAATATATTTATTAGTGTATGTTTCACCATCAGTACACAAGAATTTGATACTCCTGTCATCCAACTTATAGATATGTACTGCATGTACATATGGTAAGGAATTGCAATAAATAATTACATCAGGTTAAATATTATGAAGTCAAAATTATTTACCAGCTTAGATATATCATGTTATTAAATAATTCAATACTGGCCTGGATATGAAACAGGAAGATTTATTAAGCACAATCCATGTCAACACCAACAACAAAAATTAGTGATTCTAACACAGACAAGTAAAAAAATATTTTAATATACTTTTAATATATGTGTCTATAAAAATGATGAGATGGACAATTTTGAATAAAGGTGATAAAGTAGTTGTTGAAATGACATGAAAAATTGAAACACACACTACAGCACAGATGGGATGGCTGATCACCAATTTTTTTCTTTTCTTTTCTTCCTGGGCACATGGATGAATTATTTCTCATCCTCCTTTCAGTTGGCTGTGCAAAACGGCTGAGTTCTAGCCTCAGTCAGATGTGGGATCAGCATCATATTTGGCATAAGCCATTCTTTCCATCTCTTTGTGCTTGTCCAGATTGGCTTTCCTCAGTGCATTTCTGTTCTAGAGCTTGTATTTTCCAATTGTTGAACAGATTCATTCAATAATATAGTTTATTATATCTTTGAAATATATATTGCATAAATTATCTCTAGTCATTAGAAACCAATTATGACCATTGTAGCTCAAACGGCTTTTGCTGTCAGATTTTTTTTAAGTACATATTTTAGTTAACTCAAAGTCATATACATCATGTGAGATGACGTGAAGAAATTGTTATGACAGCTACAGTGTCAACAAAACTGCTCCCATCATGTCATGCATTGTTGCTTAAGAAATATCCTTACAAGTAGTAATAGCATCCATCAAAGGACAGAAGTTTGGAATAGAAGGTGACAACTGGGAGAATAATTTGTGGAGGTTCTTCTCATGCCATTCAGGAATGGTTCTGTTGAATAGAAGAAAAGAAAAGAAAAATGTATGAAATTAAGTTGAGATGCAGAGAGAAAGGAAAGGAGGAACATGAAGAAGAGGAGCAAGAAGAGCCAGTACAATGGTTTGAATTTGGAAGAATCTCTAAGAAGGGCAAGTGGGAAATTCTATAGCAAAGTAAATTTGCTCTAAGAATAAGGAGGACTAATGCTGCAACATAAATCTCTCTTTTTCTTCTTTTCACCCATATCTCCAATTTTCAGTAGTCTATTTCTTTAAAAAATAATAATTGACACATAATAATTTTACATATTTATGGGGTACAGAATGATATTTGGATGTATATATACGATGTGTAATGATCAAACCAGGATAACTAGCATATCCATCACTACAAACCTACAAACATTTATAATTTTTTGTTTTGAGAATATTTGAACTCCTCTCCCCTAGTCATTTTAAAATATACAAAAAGTTATTTCTAGTTATAGACACGCAGCTAAATTATAGAACACTAGAACTAATTCTTCCTATCTAGCAGTAAGTTTGTATCCATTAAACACCCATATCTCCAAGTTTTGGTGAAATCTACTTCTATTCTAAATAATTTCTTTGAAAGGAAATCTTAATTTCCATGAAGATGGTTGAAAGAAATAGCCTTTTGGAAAGCAGAGATGATAGGTGTGGCCTATTTTAGTACAGACAACAGGAGCGAAGGCCTGTGGACTTCCAGGGAGAGGGCATTAGCTGCTCAAAACAAACATATGCAGACTGTAAATGCAATACAGTTCCATTGGATACCTTAAAATTCCTCAGTTTTGCTTCTGAATTTAAAAATTGTGAATGATCTCAAGTGTGATCATTTTGTTTGGTTCCTGATGTATTAGGAAAGTTTGAAAAACCAGAGATCCTTGGGATCAGCACAAAATATTGATATGTATAATGACAATTCTTTAAAACAAAGTGTATTTCTAGGAAAGTATCATGATCCTTCATTAAGTTTGGGGGTTTAAATTTGTGAAACAGCATTTACTACTCTTCCGAATTTGGGGAAGTTTGATGACTTTTGGAACTCAAGTACTTGAAAGGATTCATTCTGTGGCCCACACAAGATTTACGCACATGTCCTGGACAGAAAAGATTACATTCTATATTATGGAACTGGGTCAGAGCTCTTGCCCTGGTGGCAGCTACAAAATGAAGAGCACTTGTGGTTTCTTATTTAGGTAGAGCACTTGTGGTTTCTTATTTAGGTCTTCCCTAATTTAAAAAATGTGCTCAAACAATGACTTGCTCCTTGACTGTGTCTTGCATCTCCTCTGTCCCCAAACACCCAACAAGGATCTGTTATTAACTCAAATACAAAATGCCATGGAACCTCCTGGGCACCCCGATAGACATAACCTGGAAAAGCAGGAAAGTCAGTGCTCCATGGGGTGAACTTTATTCAATAGGAATTGAGCGCTGACAAATTAATTTTCCTAAAGTATCTCATTGAACATTGTGCTTGGCAGATGTACCTGGCTGGTTAATTGATTTGATTCATAACATCTAAATAAAAGTATGACAAGTATTATGTGAGTGTGTGTGTATGAGTGTACACACTTTTGGAACTTTTGAAATGAATGTTTTTTGTTCCTTCTTCATTCAAAGAAGGCTATGATTCATTTGTTTAGCACAAATTTTGCATCTAAGTAGTGTTGCAAAGGCACACAGTGTGCAAACTTGTGAAACTATAGTACTGAGTAGTAGTGAATAAAACAAGGGTCAAGGTTTTAGATTGTCCAGTTTGAGGGGGACATTATTTTACCTAAAAGAATATATCAAAATAGATGCAGCAGGTAAAATAGTGTCCCCTCAAAATTGCCCATGTCCTAATCTTCTGGACCTGTAAACATGTTACCTTCCAGGGGGGCGGAAATGTACTGATGTGATTAAGGGTCCTGAGGTGTCACGTGCCTCATGCTTTATCTGCATAGGTTCAACATAATCATGAGGGGGGGGTGGAGGAAGAAGGACAGAGTCAGTGGAGATGTGGCAGTGGGAGCTGAGGTCAGAGTGATGGGATTGCTGGTTGGAACTGGAAGATGAGTAGAGGGCTGTGAGCAACATTTAAAACGGAAAAGCAAGGAAACATTGTGTAAAACAAAACATGTCTCCAACTACAAGTACACTAGCTGATGCAGCAAAATACACCCATAATAAAGTAAAATCAAAGGAAAAATGTACTGATGTGATTAAGGGTCCTGCGGTGTCACGTGCCTCATGCTTTATCTGCATAGGTTCAACATAATCATGAGGGGGGGGGAGGAAGAAGGACAGAGTCAGTGGAGATGTGGCAGTGGGAGCTGAGGTCAGAGTGATGGGATTGCTGGTTGGAACTGGAAGATGAGTAGAGGGCTGTGAGCAACATTTAAAACGGAAAAGCAAGGAAACATTGTGTAAAACAAAACATGTCTCCAACTACAAGTACACTAGCTGATGCAGCAAAATACACCCATAATAAAGTAAAATCAAAGAAACACACATAAATAAATAAAATAAAAAGCTTAATGGCTAATGCTATCTGATTATTGCCAATGATGTCCCTTGAGACTGGACATGTTCATCACATAGTGTGACTTTTTTTGTTATTTTTGGGTATTCTGTTTCTTTAAAACTGAAATTAGAAGTTCTCTCACTGGTCTGAGTCTCACAGTGCATAGATTTTGGTTATTTCTGACCTCCTTGGAGATGTCATAAATGCAGTATTTTCCAGACAGTTACTGTTCCTCATAGGTCAGTTCACCTTTTTCCTTCCCCATCAATTATTAGTAGAATTTAAATGTACAGAGATATGGTTCATATTAACTATTAACTGTTTTTTGTTTGTTTGTTTGTTTGTTTATTATTTCACCAGGAGTACTCTTGAGAATTGATGACACTCTGAGGACAATGTCTTTATTTGGTGATGGTGGTGGGAAAGGTTGTCTAATAACTTTTCACTAAAAATCACACTAAACAAAATGTGAAAAAGTGGTGTTGTGTTGCTATGGTCTCATAACAAAGACAATCAACTCTATGCAACTGTTTTAATATTACATGAAAAATTAATTATATGTCAACATTTTGCTTCATTGTACAGAGAGCAAGAGATAAGGATTAAAAAGTATAATTTTATTTTATTTTTTTGTTTACCCTGATTTTTTCACATATCCTATTTCCATATGTATTGAGCACTTTTAGTTTAATTTTCATTTTCCCTTAAAAGTCATTTTATTCTCATGAAACAAAATTGTATTTCAGTACAAAATAAAAATAGTTCAACAAGTGATGAGGATTTGATGTATAAAATACTGCAAAAATAAATATAAAATATTTAATAGTTGAAGAAAAGATGTCTGTTGCAAGAATGGTGATCTGAATCTTAACAACCTTCCAAAAACTGATCCTCACATACGCCCACCATCTGCTATCAGGATTCATCTTCCTTCATTAAAAATTACACACATCCTGTAGTAACTTACATTTTACTTATAAAATGTGCTCACTGATTTTCAAATTACTATTTATTACTTATATGTGTTGTTTTCTTGTTTGAAAATATGAGTTTTTGATAAAAACATTTAAAATATTTTCCACCAAGTCTAATGGAGTTTCTAACCATTTTTTCCCACTTTTAATAGAAGCATTTTTAGGAAGAAATAACAATTCTTAAGTGAAGATAGTTTTAGTTTTAAGTTTACATTAGCTTTAAGGATTTCAATGGGTTATCCAGGAATCTCTTCAATGCATGTTTCACATCCTTGTTCCTTAGGCTGTAATCATGGGGTTCAGCACTGGTATTACTAGGGTGTAGAAAACCGAGGCCATTTTGTCAGTATCTAATGAGTGGTTGGTCCTTGGTGGCAAATACATGAAAAGAACAGTCCCATAGAACACAGTGACAGCCATTAAGTGAGAAGCGCAGGTGGAAAAGGCTTTTTGTCGTCCCTGTGAGGAACGTGTCCTCAGAATGGCAAGGACAATGTTGAAGTAGGATATGAGAACAACAATCATGGAGAAACATAAGTTGGTTTCTAAAAAGGTAAATACTGCTGTTTCTGGAATGTAGGTTTTAGAACAGGACAAGGCTAACAAAGGAACGTCATCACAGTAGAAATGGTGGATTATGTTGGAAGAGCAGAATGACAAGGAGAACACACAGGAAGTGACAGTCACTGCTGCGGTCAGACTTTGGAGGTATGTGAGGAAAACCAGCGGACGGCAGATCTGCGGAGACACCAGCACCATGTACAGCAGGGGGCTGCAAATAGCCACGTAGCGGTCATAGGCCATTGCTGACAGCATGAAAATCTCAGCCACGGTGAACACTAAGAATCCACCCAGCTGGGCTGCACAACCATAGTAAGATGTGGTTTTCTTGGTAAGCGAGAAGTTAACCAGCATTGTAGGGACAATGGTGGTAGAATTGCCAAGACTGAAGACAGCCAAGTGACGGAGGAAAAAGTACATGATGGTTTGAAGTTGGGAGTCAACACTGGTGAGGGTGATGATGCACAGGTTTCCTGTCCCAGTCAGTCCATAGATCCCAGGAAGACCAGGAAGAGGGGAATCTGGAGCTCTGGACGGTCTGAGACACCCAAGAGAATGAACTCGGTCACCTGGGTGAGATTGCCAGAAGCCATTTACTCTGTTGTGATCATCTTTGAATGGGAAAAATGGAAACAAAATAATGGGTAATAACTCATTTGGTTTTTTTCCCCCCTTAGATGCTAGGATGTTAAATGTTTTATTTAAAATCAGATTTTTTTGATGGACAAACCATTACAAGTTTCAATCGCAAATTGTTTTTCTCCCCATCT
>NW_007734739.1:75351-79776 GCF_000696425.1 Galeopterus variegatus | reverse complement strand
GAATATTCTTCCTGCAAGAGCTATTCATCATTTTGTATGAACACTCAAGCACTCTAATGTATTAATATGGATGTATATTTAAAAGGTATGAATATACTATTACTGACATTATATCACCATCACTTTTACTAGGCACTCAGTGGGAAGACATTTGAATCAATAAGGAAAAAATTCAGATTAGATATCATTTCAGTCCTAAGTTTAATTTAAATTGATAGAGCTTCCAAGATACTTGATAGTCACAGTTACAATGAAGAATTAGTAAAATATTTCATGTAACCTACCTGTGCAAAAAGTTATGCTGAGATCCACTCCCAAGATTGGTTCATGATGAACAGTTTTATAAATGTCTGAAGTCCCTGGCGTCCTTCACATTGAAATGTGTTTGTTTCTAGGTCCCAGCCCCTAAACGTGACAAAAACAATTCCCAGAAAAAGGTCTGATTCCCTATGGAGATGTAGACAAATTGAATCCTCATTAGCCAGGCTTTCAATCAAAATTTCACACAAAGAGTGATAATGCAGATAATGTAGAAATGTAGAGATTGCCTAGGGACTCATTTTGACGTTCATAGTGAATAGCAAACAATGTTTTTCTTAAGTTGTATTCCTATATTAGCTGGAAGTGCTGCTGCTGGCCCTGAGATGAAGAAAATGGAACTGTTAGAAAGAGCAGGATTCTGTCCCCAATGGCCAATTTTAATGTTAATATCGGGACTGGAACTGAAGGCAAAGAATCCATTCTGCATCAGCAGCATGCCCTGATGTGTAGTCCATAAAAATCAGAGAATATAAAACAGAAATTCTCATGTGAATGGCATAAAGAGACTGAATATCAAATTATCTGATGAAGTTCTTAAGTTACCTAGTAAATACCTTGTCTTGTTTCTAGTGTTTAATTTGAACCATTTAGGTAAAAATTACATTTTTTAAACATAAGTCTGTGATCTTTCTTTAAGCCATAGATAAATATTGTAATTAAGCACTGATAATTTTTTTTTTGTGTGTGTGGAATTTTCTTTTCTACAAGCATTGTGAGTGCAAATGGTTGACTGAATTTTTACCTTTATTATCAGCTTCTAAAATAATGCTAAGAAAAGAGTATATATTCAAAATATTTGACTGACAAACTGATGGAATAATGTAATGAACAAGTGAATAAATAAAAAATATTTTTCTAAAATACTAAAATCAAATATGACATATTCATTTCAAGTACTGTAATCAATCTTTACTGCAATTTCAACTATGATAAAGACACATGGGCAACCTGCATATCATTCTATTGTGTACTTATTCCTCTAGGGCAGAACACAACTGTTTTTTCTTCATCTTGGTTATCCTAATTTTTAATAAGTGGCTGGCACATTTTAGTCTGTGAAATAATGCAAAATAAAATGATAAAATCATAGACAGATTCTGGAAAGTAAAAAGTAATTTACAAAGATTTTTACCAACTTTAAAATACTCTGCAATTACTTTAAATCCTTGAAGTTCTCTCCAAGCCCCCAAAATACCAATGAGACAGTGATGTTTATACTTCCTCTGTAATATAGGTTGTAGCTTGTATTACAAATGGTGGAACAACGTCTTTCATAATATCTTTATTCTCTCAGCAGAGAGAATATTCTAGCTTCTATGTTCCCTAGCTATGTGTTTCACCTCCTAGCTGTACTAAATCTCATGTGCTTTGCTTCCTTCCTCACTTTTCTGTTTTATCCTTCCTCAAGCACAATTTCTCTTCTGTAACACCCCTTCTATGCTATTTGTTAAAAAGTACCATTTTGGTATGACAAATGACTCAAGGATGTAGATGCCAGCATTTAACTTGTTTGGGATAGCTCTGACAGCCTGGGTTTAGTTACTAAGTTTGTTCCTTCTGGTCATTAAAGACCTGGTGATGAAAAACAAGTTGTGTGTGTGTGTGTGTGTGTGTGTGTGTGTGTGTACGTTCCTCTCTCTCTGAGTTTCTCTAGACAAACTTGAGCAACAGTAACTTCTCCAGAATGTTACAATTGAATACGTCTCTGGACAAAATGTGTCCCCACGTGTCCACAAAGTTCTGCAAGTTTTTTTTTTTTTCCTGACCAGTAAGGGGATCACAACCCTTGGCATGGTGTCATCAGCACCACGCTCAGCCAGTGAGTGCACCAGCCATCCCTATACAGGATCCAAACCTGTGGCCTCGGTGCTACCAGCGCTGCACTCTCCCGAGTGAGCCACAGGGCAGGCCCAAGTTCTGCATGTGTTAAAGCAGAAGCCTGTCAGGGGAAGAATCAAGGGGGGTGAGGGTTGAAAAGCTTTTTGAAAATTACACCACTATGAAATTCCTTATCAGAATTATCAGCACTTATTTTTGCCCTGGTATACTAGTCAGACAGGATTATATTTGTCTCTGCTGGAGGCTTTTAAGATTAAAGTTGTGAACACAGCCTAAAGCAGAAAGATCGTTCTGTATGAAATGTTTAGATAAATGAGGCTAATTTAGTACTGATAAAAAGGAAAAAAGTTTGTAGAAGAGGAGACAGATGTGAGAAAACCTAGAGATTGAAAGATGTAGTTGTGGTTCAGAAGGTTAAAAGGGAAAGAGAGTAACTTTGTATGGAAAGAAATAACATGTACTAAATTATGTCCTTATGAAAAGAATAGTTGGATTGTTTCAGAATGGGAAGAAGGGAAGTATGGGAACAAAAGGAAAAGTCTGAGCATATCACAAAATGTCTGTAAGTTGTAATAATGGTTTTTGAAAGGTGAATTTATGAAACAATTTTGTAATGACATGTAATCCTATTTAAGTCTTTTAAACCTTTGTCAAACTTCCCACAACCAAATTCTAGAAATTCAGTCTTTTTGACTAGAATTAACTTTCAGATGTTGCGAGGGCCCTGGAGCTTTTCAAAGAATATATGTAAAAGAAAAAATAAATAAATAATAACCCTTGGACCATCTGACAAGTTAAACTATATGGGAAGCATTGTCAAAACAACAAATGATATTTGACCTTCTTTATGTCATACTGATATATTATTAATATGTCCTCCAGAATTGTATAATGTTCCTAGGAAAATGTTATGTCTGGGTATAAATGTTATCAGTTATAATTTTAATTTTAGATTGTTGTATGCCATAGAAATAACCAAATTTTTTTGTCATTGTAATTTAAGTCTTGTTCTCAGTCAATGAAAATCAAAAGAATTCTAAACACAGGTTTTAAATAACTTTAAGATCAATTGACAGAATAAAGGTTTTTCAGAACTCTATTAAAAAGCTGATGGGTCTGGAAAACTGCTAATTCAGACCAAGGAAAGCAAAAACTAACTACATAAAATTAAGTAATTGATAAACATAATGTTTTGTAACTTTCACTTTTGGCTCTTTACATCAATGTTTTGTTTTCTAGACTTAAAGAAACTTCTCTCTTAAGCTATCTATAAGTTACAGTAATTTCATAACTTTCGTAATATATGAGCAGAGATGGAAGCATTTGCTTTTTCCCTATTGGGTTCCTCCAAACTTTGAAAACATCTTGTGAGTGACTCGATGATTTTTATGGCAATATGGTTATTCACATAAATTCAATAAGAATCTGCTCTCTCTTTGTAACAGAATACCATTGGAAACCATGGTTATAAATAGCAGTTCTTTTCTAATGTCCTGATCCCAATTCAGGTTGCTCTAATTTGTCCTAACTGCTGTTTCATCTCCCCCACCCCACCCCACCTCTATGTGGAATCAGTATACCTGGCAACAAGCTTTTCCAGCACTGAGGGATCAGTACAAAGAAAAATAAGACCTATTCAATAAGAAAATTGATCAGCAATGCTTTCATGAGAAATTCTTTGATCAAAAAGCAGAAAAGAGTGTCTTGCTGCTGACTCAGCTACACAAGCTTTTCTCTAAAAATATTCACAACCTTGAAAGGGAACACATTACTTGAATGAGAAATCCTGTTCCTAAACAAAGGACTGGTGTAAATTCTTAAAATTGTCAGTGTACTAATTAATGTATAGCTTGTTAACTCTAAGTAAGCCAACTGCTGTCAATCAACTGCTAACTCAACAGATAAACAAATAGAGGTCCCTCTGTCACTCCAGCCTGGTAAAAGAAGCTATATTCTACATCATGTCAAATACTTCCATTCCAAATTAACCCTTTCATCAACCTGACATTGTAGACAGCCCACTGTTGGGAGTCCTTCCAGGGCAACCCCAGCCCTGGTGCACCAGCCAGCTCCTACTCAGCCTACTTCCTAACAAGTGGTTCAGGCCTACTCTGAGTTCTCCCTGGAGCACAATAGATATGTCTCCACAATATTCCAAGGAAGAAACACCGTGAGCTGTACCCCGAGGCTTCTGTAAAAACACATTAGGATGGCTAATTAGAGATGACCAAAGCTTTCTGATGTCCTAGTAGGAGTATCTTTTGC
>NW_007734739.1:73886-74600 GCF_000696425.1 Galeopterus variegatus | reverse complement strand
GCTACCTACTTATTTTTTGGAGGTGATTCTCCATGGAAATAGTTTGTGGGGAGGTTGTTGTAGGATCACTATCTAGAGATAGTCAGACAAAGGAGAGCCAGCATTAGAGATATCTGTGAGTGTTTGGTGGGCCAGCACTGCTAGCAAAGATGGGCTGGGAATATCACACACATCATCTTAATTTTCTGATTCCTCAGGGCCAGTATTGACATGGGCTATGGTCAAATTCCCTTTATGAAATGTATCATTCTCAATGGCAGATGATGCCTGGCACTGAGTGTTGTACACTGCTTCGTATGTACAAGTATAAATCTTTTGCTGACAACCACGTAATTGTGTACTCTGGGTTGCCTCCAAAAGCCATTTGAAGCCCCACAAAGCCTAGGGGAGGGCGTCATATACTCTGTTTTCCTCTCTTTCACACAGCTCTCCAGCTGGCAGTTTTGGTACAGGAAGAGCTCTGGCAGCCAGAGAATAAATGGCATTGGCAGATGAGGAAACTTTTTGGGGTGCTGATACTCTGGACCTGCAAAGGGGCTGTTATTCATATTTGGGGAGGCATCTAGACTGACTAGATGCGTCCAAGCCTAGGTGCGCCTGCTCTGGGCTCCACTTGTGAGGGCAATGGAAAGAGAAGTGAATGCCAATTGATCAGCTCACTTCCTGTCAAAGGGTTACTAGCCTTGGGGCAGCTACTGGTACACTGGTGACTGG
>NW_007734739.1:70922-72957 GCF_000696425.1 Galeopterus variegatus | reverse complement strand
CTGTGGATTCTACACTGTACTGACCTGACTGCCTGAAACTTAGCTGGGGCTCCTAGATCAGGAATTCAGAGATTTTTATTCCTGGATAGGCAGGGCCTACAGTCCTAATTAGCCTGAAGCAGCCACTGAGGTCAAACCTTCACCCTTCCACTTCCCTTGAGATTAAGAAAATGGAATCTCTGAAGGGGGAATGAGATAGAAGGTGCTCAGTTTTCCTGGGTTTGGGTTTCTGGACACAACACTGGATTTCAAACCACTCTGCAAGGTCTCAAACCCCTCCTCTAAGCCTTCACCTAGAAGAGAGTTACTATAGCTTATTGTACCTATTCTGGGCACCAACATGGGGAGATTGAGACCATAAGTGGTGGACTTATGCAAGTACAGTAGCTGAGTATGCTGAGTAAATGGAAGTACACAGGTTTACATGACCCCAGTGGACAAGCATGCTCGATGGAGGGGAGTTCATCTTCTGAATGACCTTCCACAAAGGGCAGTAATGAGCACAGAACATTCTTAAATATGTTCAATGTATGTGATACAATTTGACAAATGAACATGTCTTAAAAGGAGACCAACTAAGCATGTGCAAGATTATGTTCCATAACAGTGAACTGTCCCCTTAATTGAATATTCATTGATATTCTAATATGTATTAGGGGGCAAAACTATAAAAATGGAATCCCAGTAGAATGCAGAGCTGCTGCTCAGTGAATGTGGAGTGTGTATGACTTTCTTTTTATACTAGACTTTCTTTAAGCAAGTGGCTGCTCACTCTCTTGAGCCAGCCTGCACTCCGTACTAAACTTTGTATTTATTTCTTACTTTTGTGTTAAATTTGATGTGGACCCTGCTCAGTCTCGGAAGCTAGGCCACACTTCCCCTGTGAAATCTGTGTCTCTTATTCATTACATTATAATGCAGTAAAATTACTCTCTTTTATGACTGTGTTTTGAAAGTCAAATGGAAGACCTGTCACACTGTGCTCTATTAATTTTATCAGAAAATTGTTACCAAAACAAAACCTGATTTATTCATTACATTAAACCTGTTGTCACATTCTACTGACTCTGCTCTTGAATTTTTTCCTGTGGTAGAGTCTAGAACCTGGTAAGAAGAAAGGGTGGATTGAGACTGGCCATCGGGCCTCCACAGATCCTCTTCTCCAGCATCAATTGGGTCACAAAATTTCACCTTTTAAATTATTTGTAAGAAACATAAAAGCCGAAAAATGACATTATAGCCACCATGTTTCCATCACCCATATTAAAAAATGTGGGTAATGTTATATTATATACTTTATTATTTTAAATAGGTTAAATTTTGATTTATCCAACCTATCCCATCCCATTCCCTCCATCCTCTCCAGAGTCAACCATAATTAATTATCACAACTTCTTTTCTCTCTTTCAAATGTTTTTGTTTGTGTGTTAAGAAAACTTAACATGAGATCTATCATCTTATAATAATTTTAAGTGTAGAATGGAATGATCTTAACTATAGAGGCAATAGTGTACAGCACATCTCTAGAACTTAATCATCTTGCATTATTGAAATGTTATAGTCTTTGAATAGCAACCTTGTGTGTACCTCTTCCCCATTCCCTGGCAAAAACCATTCAACTCTCTGCTTCTATGTGGTTGACTATTTTATATGCCTCACATAGGTGATATCATACAGTACTAGTCCTCCTGTAACTGACTTAGTTTATGTAACTTAATGTCTTCAAGGTTAACATATATTGTTTATTTTTATATAAAGTCCATTTATTACAATGTTTGACATATACATGATACATATCATTGATAGTTAAGTAGTTTTAATTGACATAAGTAGATTTATGTTGTTCACATCCTTTTGTGATTGACTTACTATTTTTCTCTTAACCATAAACTTTGGAGATTTAATACTTTGATTGCTTTGGATTTAGTTAATGCTTTTAAGTGAGATGAGAATTTTGTCATGTTTGAGTCTTCGCTTTCACAAGCAATAGTGCAATTCACATATTTTTATTCCTCCTTTTCCTCCCACACAAAAA
>NW_007734739.1:67137-69922 GCF_000696425.1 Galeopterus variegatus | reverse complement strand
CTTTCACAAGCAATAGTGCAATTCACATATTTTTATTCCTCCTTTTCCTCCCACACAAAAATATCCCAACTTTACATACTTAAATTATATTTAGAAATTATTAGGTCATAAGGTATCAATATATTGAAAGATAGTAGATGCAATAAAACCATACTGATATTTATATTTATAATGTATTTTAATATTTATATATCCAGGAATATTTTGGGAGCTTTTTTGTATTCTATTAGTTTGAAAAATTCTGAAATGAAAGGAAGCAGTGAAAATATCATTGAGCTTTTACATTGAAAACTATTTAAACTAAATTTAGAGTACTGGGACAACTGAATATCCATGTGCAAAAAAATAGTTGGACAAATACCTCAAAATATATACAAAAATTAACTAAAAGTTAATTAACACCCCAACTATAAAAGCAAAACTGTAAAGTCTTAGAAGAAAACACAGGTGTAAATTTTAATGGCACCAGATTTGGGTATGGATTCTTAAACATAACAGCAAATGTACAAGCAACAAACAAAAGAAAATATATAAACTTCATAAAATTAAAAATGTTTCTGCATCAAGAACATTATTAATACAGTGAAAAAGACATATAAAATGGAAGAAAATATTTTCAAATAATATGTTTGATAAGCATGAAATATCTAGAATGCATTAAAAAGCTACTACTACTCAACAACAAAATGATAAATAACACAATTGAGTTAAAATCAAGCTAAAAAATGGACAAAAGACTTGAATAGAAATGAAATATTCCCTATACCTGTTAGAATGGCTACCATCATGAAGAAGGAAAAATATTTTGAAAAAAAGAAGACAGCAAGTATTGGTGAGAATATGGAGAAATTAGAACCCTTGTAACTTGCTGTCGAGAATAAAAAATGGTGCAGCCCTTATAAAGAACAGTGTGGCAATTCCTCAAAAATATTCAAAATAAAACTACCATGTGATCCAGCAATCTTGCTTTTAGATATTTATTCAAAAGAATTGGTATTAGGATCTCAAAGAGATATTAGTAAGCCCACGTTAATTGCGGAGAAAACCTAAGTATCCATTGATGAATAAGTGGATAAAGAAAATGTGGTATATCAATAAGATGGAATGTTTTTCAGCCTTAAAAAAAAAGGATATCCTGCGATATCTCCAATATATGATTACATGGATAAAACTGAAGGGCATAATTCTTAGTAAAATAAGCCAGTCACAGAAGGACAGATACCATCTGATTCCACTTTTATGAGTTATTGAAATTAGTCACAGTTATATGACTATAAAGTAGAATGGTGGTTGCAAAGGGCTGGGGTTGGGAGAAATGGAAAGTTGCTAATTAGTTACTATGGAATCTCAGTTATGCAAGATAAATAACCAATACATGCTACAGCAGGTATTAATCTTGGAAACATTATGCTAAGTTAAAGCATCCAGGCCTCAAAGATAATCCTTTCTATAATTCCTGTATATGAACTATCCAGAATCAAAAAACACATAGAAATTCAACACAGATTGCCAGGGGCCGAAGGAAGTAGAGAATAGGAAGAAAGTAAACAGTTCCTCAAAAAGTTTACGGAAAGATTTGCATAATATTTTAATTATATTTTTCCACAATCTTTTTGAAGTATCCTCATATTTAAAAGGTATGTTGTATTGATGAAAAATTTTTGGAACTAGATATAGGTGTGAATGTAATAATTGCCACTGAATGGTTTCCTTTGAAATAGTTATTTTTATGGCGTGTGAATTTTACCTTAATTATTTTTAAATGAGCTTAAGTATATTTTTACATGTTTTTTTATTTGTGTGTCTTTTTTAGTTAAGTGCCTAATTATACATTTACCCACATAATTTTTATATTTTCTTGATAAAAATTTGTGTACAGACAATAAATACAACAATAACTACATGCCATAAATTAGTTGTCCTTTTAACTAGTTTATGATAGCTATTGGTTTACAGAAGTTTTAAATTTGGTGTAGTCACACTTTTTAATTTTCTTGCAAATTACCAAAATTTTAAAAATATATATAATTAGGGAATTCTAATAACATTAAGAGTTCTTGTATATACTAACAATGTAACTATTTTGCGCAATGAATATTATTTTGGTGTACAATTGACTTTAGATATTCATACTAGTCAGTCTATTTTTACCATACTAATCATATTTTATAAAATTAAAAATCTTCACACACACCTTCCTATTCCTATTTATCCTAGTTCTGCTTTTATCAGGTTTGTTCCTTTACCAGAGAAAAATCCTATCTACTATTCCTCATTCATATGCAGACTGTCATTGTTTAACTATCTGTGTATGTATTCATAAAACAAAATATACCCTAAGTTTGAAGATGTTTTAAGTAGATTTGCATGATATACTACTGAATGTCTTATTCTCCAGTTTTTTTCACTCAGATGTTTGCTTTTGAACTCATCCATGTTAATTCACTCAGTTATACGTTATTCTCTGATTTTGAGGAATATATACACTTATTAGACATTTACAAATTGTTTCCCAAAGACCCTGTCAACTTTATATCAACCACCAGCACAGCAGAAAAGTTTTCTTTACTCTAACACCTCACCCGACTTTGAAGTCATCAACTTTTGTTGTCAGTTTTATGTGTTTAAGGGTGTTTCATATCATTTAACATTTACGTTTTCCAAATCATTATTGATGTGTTGCATCATTCATAAGAGGTTTCTTCCTTTGTGAATTGTCTGTTGTATGGTGCTTTATTCATTGTCCTATTGATTTTTCATCAATATATATTAATTCAGCAGATAA